>NC_056725.1:460371867-460406867 GCF_019279795.1 Protopterus annectens | reverse complement strand
TTTGGACAAAACATCACACTGGGAAATTACACTAAACTGCTAGGCATGTAACAAAGCACTATGCAAACTACAGGCAGACTGCTACAACACTGGCCTACATTTTGTATGGGGGAATACACATGTACCTGCAAATATAGCAGGCTCTACAGGTATGTCACAGCACAGAGTAACAGACACCTGTGTGGAAGTGCATACTCACAACCAGTGTAAACACAGCCACAGCCACATATGGTACGCAAGTTTAATATGACACTATATGATCTGATAAACACCATCCTCATATGTGCCACTCACACACTACCCTACATAAACTTGGTTATGACACAGTGTGGTCCAATGCCTGTCTGTGGTATGGGACACGTGTGTGTTTGACCATACAAACATGTGAGCCAAAGGGTACCATACACTGGAGCAGCATCTAACATAAGATAGAACAGGACCAAGAACAAAGACATCTATCATAGTCTGTACACAGGCCAGGGTATGTATTCACAATACACATACTGTCAACAATCACCATAAGTACACAAACCCCCACTACTGTACACACAACCACAGAATGCCCAGGTTATGTCCTCAGAAACAACCTCTACTATACATAACATGTCTAGCAGTCTGGTATCTTTCTGGCTTGTTATCAGGTATGATGTCAAAAAATAATGGTGTACAGAACATATGCACTTCTTACTGCATGACATATGTACAAAGGTTGACAGACGTGTGGCTGGAGCCACAAACACTGGGCCAATAGTAGCATGTTGCTGTGATACCCTCATACATTTACTATTGTAACAGGGTTTGTTGTGACATATGTCCTATGATGGATATGAAGTCAGTAACTCTCATGGCTGTCACTATGTACTGACTGCAATCCTCAGACTATGCTTCTACAGTTCTAAGATAGGTGATCTGTGAGTAATACAAGAAAAACAAGACTCCAAACACTGCCTAGTCTGCAGAAAACCCTACAGGTGGGAGTTTCCTCAAACACATAACACTGTCATGACAGGTATTAAATCACATTGACCAGCCATATTCACACAAACCCTGTTAAACCAACATTATTCCAAATGCAGAAGAGCAACACTTACATTCTTTAGTCATGTCTGGCACATCCACTTCCTGTTTCTTGGCCTGTCTCAAAAGTGTATATCCCATTACCATCTGTGATGCTGTTTGCCAAACATTGACATGAGTTTCTGCTTACAGTGAATGAAAAGGCCCAACACCCACATGATGTTCCTAGGTATAGGAGTGTGTTTCCATGCAATTGGCTGTGAGAATGTTACCACACCTGTTCCATATGCATTCATCTAGTGGGGGACTGCAATTTGTGCAGAGGCCATCAGCTGTTCATGAGCATCACTTACAAAACAAAAGCTGCTGCCTAACTAAAGCAAATGTACTTCTCCACATCCACCAGAGAGGGAGTGAGAGAGACAGACAGAGACAAAGTAAGGCAGGGAGGGGGTGGGAGAGTAAAACCTAAGCATGTTTGTGTCACACACTTACCAGTACAGGGTTTCAACCCCCTGCCTGACTATGTATTGCTATCACATGTCTATGCAGTTATTGCATGCGTCACAGAGCTTACATGTTGGGGAAGCTGTCCAAAGGTATATCTGATGGTAAGTGACATCTGCAATAGTACTATAGGAGGATAAGTTAGGTGTAGTACAAATGCCTGTCCACATGAACAGGTGTCAACGTTGACACAGCCACACTCTCTCAGGGACTCACACACATTAACACAGTTGGCTGGGTCAGGATTAGACTTCCTAACTAGGTAGTTTGCCACACTACAGTAATACACAAGTATCACATGCACCACAGGGGTTATCAAGATGATATATGGGCAAAGGGTATGTGAAGGTGTCTGAAATCAGAAGCCATGCTTTAGTAGGCCAATGGGAGGTGTAGTGAGTGTGAATGGGGTTGAAATCATTATACTCCACACACACACACACACACACACACACACACACACACACACACACACACACACACAGGTTGCCAGTACTGACATGTAGTGGTTGACTGTGCCAGAAGGCTGTACAAGGCTAGGCAAAGGGTATGCCTTCACATCAGGCTACATGAAAATGGTCTGCAGTGTGGCTCAGTGGTGTAGTGTCTGGATTGGCCCATACAGGTGGGTATTGCATTCACCATCCAGTCATCTGGGTTACTATTGTGGGTGGCCAGTGCTGTGCAATGCTTGCCATGTATGTGTTCTATAGTCCTAGTCCATGGCATGGACGGTGTCTGAGATGTGCACACGCCCAACATGCATGTTCTGTGACATGTGGAAGTGTACCTGGGGTGTCTGGGGCATGTTGTGTACACAGATTGTTATTATCAGATGTGCCATTCCTGGCCTCATGTGGTGGGAACTGGCAATGGACACCAGGTTGACCCTGCACCTACATTGACAGCATGATACAGGTATTCCCCGATGTCAGTGGCATCTGTCCATACAGGGCATGTGTTTAAGGCATGGTATGTCCTTTGTGGGTTACATTTGATGGCACTACAGTTGTTGCAGGTGTCCAGTGGGGAACATAGTGAAGGAGCACTGTATGCAATTATGTGCCTATTGTAGTGATGGGACAGGGTGCCATGCCCTCTGTAGCCCGCTGCAATCACACCATGGTTACTATCTGTGGCAATATACAGGGGAATACCAACAAGGAGGTTGTTGCCTAGCTGAGTGTGTTTGTGTATGAGACATGGGTTGAGCGTGTTCTCTGGGTAATACAAGGGTTGCCTAAATTGTTCACCAGGCCTTGATATCACATGTAGGGGTATGGATTGTCAATCCCAGCCTCTCTGCTGTTTGACATCTGTTATCCTTGGAAGGAGGACATTGTGACATATAATAGGCCCACCATATAAGAAATTTGCAAATCCTGCTCCACAATGAGTCCAGTTGTTACACAGTCATGGCCACCTCCCCACAGGATACGAATGCCAAACACACACACACCAAGTCTCACAGTTATCACATGTGGGATTGGAACTCCTACCTAACTAGGTCATCACACTGCAGCATCATGCAGTTATAGCATGGACCATGGAGATTACTGGGTTAATCCTTCCCCAAAGGTGTATTTCAACATGAATGACATCATCAGGCTTGCCAAAGATGTTTAATGGAGGTTGTAGTGACTGTGAATGGCCTCAAAAGCATTGCACCCTACACAGACAAACAAACACAAAAACTTCCACACTTGCTATGACTGTGAATAGAACCTCTACCAAACAAGTATATCACACTACAACATTATGCTGTTATAGGATGCACCATGGAGATTACTAGGCTACTTTTTCCCCAAAGGTGTATTTCAAAGTGAATGACATCAGCAACCTTGCCAAGGTTGGGCAATGGAAAGTGTAGTTCATAGGTTCAAATGGTCATAAGTTGATACTAGGCTATCGGCCATAGGGCCTATACATGCCTAGACATGACAATTCTCTGGCTATGACTTCCCACAATATATACTTCCCTGCACCCCTGTCTAGCAGGGTAGCTGACATGATCCCCGGGGTAAATGTCCTATCTCCCATCCAATTGTCCAGGTTACTTTTGAAGAGGTCCAAAGAGGCACTCTGCTTGACATGTATGGGCAGTCTTTTCCAAAGTCTGGGGAGTCTCTGGGTCATGAACACATCTGTCCTGCATGTATTGTTCATTGTGATGACATGATTTGGATCCCTGGATCATGTGGCTGTGAGGGTTTGGAATTCTGTAAGTGTAGCCTGTCCAACAGCTGTGGGTTTGACATGGCATGTTATATTAAGCAGAGATCACCTCTGAGAACACAATATGTGACAGAGTATAGCTGGATGATTTTCAGATGGTCAGTATAGGGCATCTGGCTTAGGCCTGTGGTCCTTTTGTGAGGTATGTCTGCAACCTCTCTACTTGTTGAAGATGTCTTGTGAGGTACATACATAACAGGCAGTTGTAGTCTGTACTGGGTTTACTGAGATATGCCTAGAGTGGGACAAAGGGCTCCTTTTCCTGGATATAAAGCCCTTAGTGGGAGGTGTGCCACATAGATGGGTTTCCTGACAGTTGTGGTGATGTGGTTATCAAAGTTGAGACCACTGTCCACCTGTGTCCCTAAGTCTGTTATCACACTTTAGGTGTTTAGTGTACTGCCACATATGTGGTACTTCACAGGTACATGTCCCTTCCCAATGGGGATAACTATATATTTCTTGGCATTGATCTTGAGGCCATGGCTCAGGCACCAAGCATGTCTTTCTGTAAGGCCTTTCTGTAGAATATCCATATCATGTGGGGATTCAATATTGGCTCCCAGTGTGCAGTCATCTGCGACCTTTGTTTGCCGCTGTCCCTTCCTGTAGGACTGTACATCAGAGCAGTAGATGCCAAACAAGGGTGGTGCCAGGACTGAACCTTAAGGTACTCCAACTGTCACTTGTCTGGGGCTCGGGTTGGTGTCACCTACATTTACAGTGTGGGTTGTGTCAGTACAGCAGTTGGCAGCACATTGGGTGACATTAGGATTAACTGTCAGCTTGATGCATTTATCTATGATTCCAGACTGGGGGATGTTGTCAAAGGGCTTGGCAAGGTCCAGATAGGCTGTGTGAACCACCTAACCACTTTTCCCTTGTCCACGGCTCTGGAGACAGATTCACAATTGTCATTTAGGTTGAGGTGACATGATTGGCCCTTCACAAACAAAACCTGGTTAGGGTCTATTGTTTGCAGGTTGCCAGTGCTTTTGTTTTAATTTCCATGATAATACATTCCATGGCCTTGAGGAGGGGGCTGTAGTTCCCAGAATCCAAGGTGTTTTTTACCTATGTGGCTGTTATTACCAGCATATGGCAATCAATCCGTGTTGAGATGGGTCCTTTGGGGGTTGGGGGGTGCATTTGGCACTGAATTGATTTGCCAGGATATTGGCAATATCCCTGGGAGGAGTAGATTTAGTACCATCCTGTTGTAGCTCACAGCAGGTCTGAGCATTGCCATTTAGATTCTTCACATAGCTGTGGATCAACTTGCAGCTGTCTTTGGCATCTGTGCTGATATTATGTGTGTAACTAGCTTTGGTGGATGTTATGAGGGTTCTCTGTCTCTTACTGTGGCTGATAAGGGAGTATTTTGCATCCTGGAAAGTCCCCCATTTCTGCAAGAGTTTGCTCCTTTTGTTGTACAGTCTGTGTATGGCAGGGCGCCACCACATTGGCATCTTTTTATTGGATGGGGAGCTTCTTAGTTCAAAATCGGATGGCACAATTCATGCACCAGTGGATGTGCTCGTACAATGCCTTCATGTATGATTCAGCACTTGTCCTTTCAGTTCCCTTCTGCATGGGTGTCATGATGTTAGTCACGTCTGACATGTGTAGCATGACATTGGCTTTGGAGATGTATGTTACAGAGGTTTCCTTACTGGGGTGTGGGGGGAGGAATGTTGATGTCAAGGGTGATTAGCTCATGGGCATACCTGACCACCAATGGGGTGACCATAGGTGTAGAGCATTGATGTTCCATGTTGGTAATGACCAGGACTAGGATATTTGAGCCCCTGGTGGGACTATGGGTTACTTGATCCAGGGCATTGGGAATTATGACCTCCAGTACCATTGGGCCCATGTGTTGGTACACAAGTAGTTTCCCCAGTTAATGGCAGAGTTGTGTAACTCACCTAATATTAGGGTGTTTGCTTGTATCATAATACTTCACAGTATGTTTCAAAGGCTGTAGCAGGTATCATGGGGCATTGTGGGGAATCTGTAGTAAGCTATAGAATTTGGAATGCAGTCTAACCTACTGTTAGTTGCACTGGGGTATTTCAGACATATTCTGTGGGGCAAGTAGCCTGGTGGTGTGAATATCCTTGGTGTATATGGACACTCCTCCACCTTTATTGTTTTGGTCCTGATTTGGTGGCCAACAGGTGTAGTGACAGCTGTACCTGGTATTGCAGGGGTGCTCTCTGGAGGCTTGGATCAGGTCTCTGTTACTGCACACTTATCAAAGTTCTCCATTAGTAGGTGTGCATAGTGACTGTGAATGGCCAAAAAATATTGCTCCCTACCACACACACACACACACACACACACATACACACACACACACACACACACACACACACACACACACACACACACACACACACACACACACACACACTTGCCATGTCTGGGGATAGAACTCCTACCTAACTAGTTTAACACATTATAGCATTAGGCAGTTATAGGCCACACCACAGAGATTACTAGGCTACTTTTGTCCCACAGGTGTATTTCAAAGTGAATGATATCAGCAGGCTTGCCAAAGGGCACTGGTGGGTTTGGTGACTATGAATGGTCCTAAAAGCATTACTCTCTACACAGACAAACAAACACACACACAAACATCCATACTTTCCATGTCTGGGGAGAAAACGCCTACCTAACTAGTTTATCACACTACACCATTACACAGTTACAGGTTGTGCCACAGAATTTATTGGGCCATTCTTTCCCCAAAGGTGTATTTCAAAGTGAATGACATCAGCAGGCTTGCTAAAGAAGGGCACTGGAGGCTGTAGTGACTGTGAAAGGCCTCAAAAGCATTGCTCTCTACACAGACAAACAAACACCCGCACTTGCCATGTCTGGGAAGAGAACTCCTACTTAACTAATATATCAAACTACAACATTACACAGTTATAGTACATACCACAGAGATTATTGGACTACTCTTTCCCCAAAGGTGTATTTCAAAGTGAATGACATCAGCAGGCATGCCAAAGTAGGGAATTTAAAATTGTAGTGAGTGTGACTGGCCAAAAAAGCATTGACCACTACACAGACAAACACACACACACAGCTGCCACATCTGGGACTAAAACTCCTACCTAACTAGCACAGCACGCTATATCATTATGCAGTTACAGGACACACCACAGAGATTACTGGGCTACTACTTCCCCAAAGGTGTATTTCAAGGTGAAGACATCAGCAGGCTTGTCATAGTAGGGCAATGGGGAGTGCAGTGTGTGTGTGTATGGGCCAGAACCCATCCATCTAGTGGCAGACACATCACACTAAGGCACACACAGGTTTATATTCCACAGGTACGTGTATACAACTGCTAGATGACTACTGACTTGTACATTTATGTTGCACAGTTAGCACTAGCACCACATACACTATAATGCTGAGGGATTCCAGAGGCAAATGTCTACGGTGATTGACATTTGCACATCATGTGGTTTTAGCCAATTGGATGTGTGCTGGGTGGGACAGGCCTCATGGTGGAAGGCTCTTTATCACTGTCACTCTCTTCCACACATCTATGTATGTACTTTTGGCCTATTATAGTGTGTTGTCCTTGGATATATGTGTGCAAGCCTATCCAATGTTTCTGCAAAGCATGACTGGTGCGTACTGAGGAGTGTATGCATTAACATCTGTGACTGCAGATATGTATGGTCCACTGTTGTTGCCAGACATGGGCTTCATTTCTTTAAGTGTGTGATCATGGGACAAGATCACATCCCAGGCTGTGTATTACATGAACTACAAAATGAACTGGCACTTCACCTAAGTGTCATATTTAATCATAGTCTCAACTCAGGCTTCATGCCCACTGAGTGGCGCACAGCTACAGTTATCCCACTCCACAAGGGGGGATCTACCTTGGATCCCGAGAACTACTGCCCCATCAGTCTGATGAGCCTGATCTGCAAGGGCATGGAACGCATTATCATGAAACTTATAAATAAAGATATCGGCAACCTTCAAACACTGGACCCCACCCAGTTTGGGTCGTGAAGGGACAATCTTGTCTCCTGAACCTGACTGACTTCTTCGAATCAGTCTCCAGAGTTGTGGATGAGGGTGAGGCGGTCCACACAGCCTATCTGGACATCGCCAAGGCCTTCAATACCACCTCCCACTCTGGAATCAAAGATAAACTTACTAAGCTGGGCATAAATCCCTACATCACTTGATGGGTTGCCAACTGGCTTACTGACAGAACCCAGACTGTAAAAGTAGCTGACTCCAAATCCAGCTCCAGATAAGTGACAAGTGAAGTACCTCAGGGTTCAGTCCTGGGACCGCTCTTGTTTGGCATCTACTTCTCTGAAGTACAGGCCAACACTAAAGTACTCTGGCTAACAAAGTTTGCAGATGACTGCAAACTGGGAGCCATTACTGAATCCCCAAATTATGTGGATATTCTACAAAAGGACATTACAGAAACAGATGCTTGGTGTCAGAGCCATGAGCTCAAGCTTAATGCCAAGAAATGTATTGTTATTCCCTTTGGGAAAAAATGTACCCATGAATTACCACATAGATGGCAGCACACTAAACACTGAAAATGTGATGAGAGACTTAGGGACACATTTGGACAGTGGTCTCACCTTCAATAACCACATTGCCACAACAGTCAGGAAATCCTTCTATGTAGCACAGCTCATCACTAAGGGCTTTTCATCCAGAAAAAAGAAGGTCATTGTCCTTACTGCACTCATCCCTCATTAGACCCATTATAGAATACAACGCCCCATTTGGTATGTACCTCACAAGACATCTGCAACAGCTGGAAAGGCCTCAGAAATACCTCACTAAAAGAATCACAGACCTAAAGCAGATGCCCTATACTGACCATCTAAAAAAACTCCAGCTATACTCTGTGGCATATCATCTACTCAGAGGCGATCTCTGCTTAACATACAAGGCCATGTCAAACCCTGAGTTGTTGGACATGCTCCACTTAAAGAAATCCTAATCCCTCAGAGCCACATGGTCCAGGGATCTAAACCTTGTCATCACAATGAACAAAACATGCCGGAGGGATAGGTTCCTGACCCAGAGTCTTCCCAGACTCTGGAATAGACTGCCCATACATGTCAAACAGAGCGTCTCCTTGGCCCTCTTCAAAAGGAACCTTGACAATTGGATGGGAGATAGGAAATTCACCCTGGGGATCACATCAGTTGCCCTATTAGACAGGTGTCCAGGGAAGTAAATATTGTGGGAAGAAATATCTAGGGAATTGTTATGGCTAGGCTTGTATAGGCCATAGGACCGATAGCCAAGTACTAAGCTATGAACCTATGAACCTATGCCTAGTATGACCTTTCAGTATTTTGTTGCCTGACATGGCCTTCATGTCTCTAAGTGTGAGATCATGCCCAGTATGACCTTCTGTACTGAATGCGTGAATCCTTCCAGGTAGATTGTACTCCAGTGCAGACTTTTGTGTTCTACAACTACAGCTAGCAAACTGTTTCTGCAGGATATGTGTAGATCACTTGAGCCTTTAGGGTCAAGATGGGCAAAGGATAGTGGGTTACTGTAGGTAATTGTGTCTGTGCTGCTTCTGCTACATGCTCCTGGTGCTAGCAGAGATATTCAGACATATGTACTGTTATACACTGTGATGTTTTATGTCATCAAGTACTGTCAGGTATACATATTTGCTTGCAGTAATGTCCTGGGGAAGACAGGGTGAATGCAGCTGTGTCCATTATTGTGGTCAGCAGCCTACATATTCTTGCACACCCATGCCATTCTGGAGGGGAAGCTGCAGACACTTGCTGCTGGGTCTGTGTAAATGGTTCAGCACCTTGGTACAGTGGTGGCAGAGGATCCCATGCTTGTACATCCATTGATGTGACAGTATGGCCATATCTTGCTGTGGCCATACCTCACAGCTGTACAGATTCACACAGGTTACCCAGATGCAGGGGTCATAATTCTGGACATTACCCCTACACATTGTGGTTTAGAAGCAGGTTTGTAGCCACCCATTCTTGTGTTTGCAGCCAGGGATAGTACACGGCTGAGTTTCGGACTTCACACACTCCACGCCACTCATGCTCCCCCCTCTATTATTTTATCCTCTTCCATACATTATGCGAACATTCTCTGATATTTTCCCTGTAGTTATCACCTCATCACAGCAGTATATTGGTGTTAGTCCACAGTTCATGCAGTAGGACATGGTGGACATGGTACTGTGATTTGTCCACATGTCTTTGCATTTGGGTTCTGTGGACTGTGTCATGTTGTTATCTGGGAGTTCATGACATAACATGCATTGGCAGTATGGGTGAGACACAGGCCTTTGGCAGAGGACTGTAGGCCATTTGGTAGTGATGCAGGCCAGCTGTAGCGGGCCATTGCATTCTGTCAGTCTTACAGTCCCAGACTGTGATACACTATATTCCCCTGGGGTAACAGGGTAGGTGTGTAAGGTGTTCATGCCAATACTTTCTGTAGTATTGCTTCAGTGCTGTGTATGCTGGCAGGCTGCTGCTTACAGCTAGGGATACACCTGCATGGGACACCTGCTCTGCATGCTGCATTCTTTTGCTATTGCCATACACAGGTGGGGGTCATATTGTACTCATTCCCAACAGCGGGGATAAGACCAGAGAGATACCTGTGGGTGGTAGTAGGGTGAGCTGGGTGCATGTGTGCTATGGACACTACTTGCATCTGACTCACAGATGTGCATGGGGCATTCCACTTATGCTGGCTTGTGCAGGGACATCAGCTGTTTATCAATACATTATTCCTATGACCTTTGTGATCTGCCAGTGTTTGGCCAGATAACATGGGTATTCCCTACTACAAGCCCAGATAATGTGCTGCAAACCTGTATGTACAATTTCAAGGGTGTGTCCATTTGACAGTTACATATTATACTCTGTCTGTCTGGGGTACTTCCCCCTGTGTACTGCTTGTATATCTGGGCTGACATTCATGCCATGTCCATCTTTCAGATGGTGACACATATTACTTTCAAACATTTACTATGACTTACTGCTGGATTGTGTTATACTGGGAAGCATTGTGTTTGGCACTGCAGTTGTGAGAACTTGGCCCTGACATCAGTAGTACTGGGCAATGGCCACCAGGACAAACCTCACCATGTATACACACTTACCACTCTCACACAATATACAGCACACACCAACCTAACACACGCAGACCTACATATTGTACACATGCTACAATCTATCCTGCTACCTTGGCCAGCTCAGGTAATCTGTGCTCCACTGTTATTATACCTACACATACATGTTACTACATTTCTACATAGGATTGGGGGGGGGGGCACACCTGTGTATTACTACTGTCTACATAGGATTGGGGGAGCACATCTTACTGTTACTACATTTCTACATATGATTGGAGGGCACACTGGACTGTTACTACATTTCTACATAGGACTGGGGAGGGCACACCTGACACTTTTACACATTTGCTATGACTGTACTGTTATGTCAGGTACTTCATTTCACTCTGTATTCTAATCTATCATGCTGACTAGAGGCATATCACTGTACTAAAGGTCTTAGGTTTGATTGACCTACATTACAGTTTCTGACTTCTTACCCTTCAGAACTAACATCCCACTGCCTGACTTGTTGTAGTCTGTCTGTGTAGGCCAGGGGGGGAGGTTACCCATAGCCATCTATCAGAGGCATTAGCACAGCCTTTGTTTGTGTTTGTCTACACCTGTCCTGCTGGCTGAAACTGTTGTTGAGTATGTGAGCCTGGCTGACTGGCATGTGTGTGTCATATGGACACACGTGGCCCAGCACATTTTCTGCAATGAGTTTTTGTCACCTTGTCTACTGGCTAATATGGTGACACCAGTATTTGTTACAGATCTCATGCTGCCACTATAGGTGTCTACTATTTGCTGGCATCCCATTCAGCCACCCAATTCCCTTGCATGCTCACATCCATACCATAGATACAAGTAACAGCACATATTACTCCATTCGGCAATTGGTAGGAAGAGTGACTTACCTTGTGGCTGTGCCAGTATTGAGGATGGTGCTGGAGGGCTAACTATATCAGATGTACTTAGTACACTCCCTATACATGGTTAAGCACAGGTAGTGTCATGTTTGGCATCCCTTTTACTGTATGTGCGAGTCAGAGAGAGGTGTCATTTCCTGGGTCCCTACTGTGTCAGTGTATGTGCTATGTATTGCCTCTTTGCCAAGGCCAGGACATACTGGGCATGCCTCTTTCTGCCTACTGAGGCAGGCTCAGATTGTTCCTCCTCCAAGTCACTCTGTGCCTGTGTAGGCCTTGGCAATGGTGGGGGGGCTGTGTGGCCCTGCCCCATGCTGTTCCTACTGCAGCTGTTTCCGCAGGATCATATTGTGTAGCATGGCACATACAATGACAATTTGGGTACATGTAGCTGCTGAGTACTGCAAGGCGCCACCGGATGTGTCCAGGCACTGGAACCATTACTTGAGCATCCCAAACACACACTCTATTATGATTCTTGTTTGTGTGTGTGCCTCATTATGGAGTTCTTGTTCGGGTGTGTGTGCATTTCTGATGGATGTCATCAGCCACTGCTCCAGTGCGTAACCAGCATCCTCAACTAGGTGACCATAAGGGATGCCCTCATTGGCAATTCTCTGACACAGCGTGTCAGATGCCAGATGTGGGAGTCGTGATAGCATAGCTTCCAGGGCAGCCAGCACACACATTTATTATAATGCCCTGGGCATCACACATGACCTGGCAGTTGATGGAGGGGAAGCCCTTGCGGTTGATGTAGACCCTACCCTGCTCACCAGGTGGAGCTTTGATGCATATGTGTGTGCAGTCTATAGCATCCACTACCTCAGGGTATTCTGTTATTTGGTGGAAGAGACGCATATTGCTGGCCAACGCCTCGCGGGTGTTGTGGAAATATACATGCTCACCCGCATGTGCTGACATGGCATCCAGGAACTGGTGGAATTTTCCCTGGATGCTGATGCCAGTAAGATCCCCATGATATCCCCAGTTGGCCTTTGGAATGTACCTGTGGCTAGTATTCTTAGGCCTACACATGTCTTGGTATCACTGGGATGGGTTCCCCTCTGTTAGTTTTGTGTGTCAGGTGTGGCCGGCACAGCTCAACAATTTGCTATAGGAGGTTCCTGTCCACCCTATAGCGCTCCACTATCTCCAGCTCATGTAGCCCTTGGTAGGTTACCCTGGGTCTGTACACTCTTCTTCGTCTCCTCACTGTGGGTTTGTCAACAGCATTCTCATCCTCACCACCCTCAGCCTCTTCCACATGATGATGTATGAAAGCTGCTGCAGCCCCTATCATTTGGTTACTTTGTTTGTTAAACTTTCCCCACTTGTGTACACCGGTGGTGTATAGTATGTGGGAAAAAACAAAGGCAAAGGTGCTTGCATATTTTATAGTAGTGTGCTGGGCTGGGCTGCTACCAGTGTAATTGGGTGATTTTAATACGTTTAACCTGCCAGCTATGCTAGTTCTCCTTGATTATCTTCCTACTGCTGTTTTCCCTTCCAATTGCCTTCCCGTTTAAGCCCAGGGGCACGCCGCGCAAACACAGTGCTCAAATGTTCACAGAGCTGCTGTTTCCTGGTTTACTTTTTTTTCCCCTTTAAAACCCGGTGCACAGTGCGCACACCCACTTAGCTAGACAGCCCAGACACACCCCCTTGCTTAGCTCTGCTAAGCTAAGGGCAAACCCGAGCCACAGGACTCCAATAAGCTTACATTACGCCTGACACACACCCCTATGATGTCAGCTAACTCTTAGGCTTGAACCCTGCTATTCCTGCACTTACACAGTTGGGTGCTGGCAAGCACTGAGGAGAAATCTGTGATTCAGTATCATTCCCCTCATTTGCATAGGATCGCCTGCTAATGCATAGTTACAGGTCCCACACTGAGCCTTCCCCCTTAGTTACCACTATTCACTGGCCATGTTGTCTTCTGCCTGCCATTGAGTATAATGGCAAAATAGTGATATTGGTTAAAATGCTTATTTCAGTTTTTTTTTGTTTTTTTTTCCGGCTCATTCCCATTTGTGCGCCTCTGGCCTACGCTTAAACAGCCAAAATCGGCTAAAAAAAATAAAAGTTATTTATTTTTTTTGCCAACTGTTTTCCATGCCAGTGGCCATCTAAATTTGGCCAGTGGCATGCTTTACACATACTATACACCCTTTATTTGGAGCTGCCATGGCTCCATTTTGTACTTTGCAGAAATGTACTTGGTTACTAACCGAGTACATTTCTGCACACTACATTAGTCCTGCACGGCCGGCTGACAACTTCCTGTATCACAAATTCACCATATTTGCATGGCTTTCACCTGCAAATGGGGTAATTTGCATACAGGAGCTGTGTCCTTCCAGGAGCTTATTCCTGGACCACACTGCAGCCACATTGCCTCCAGGAGCTCCTGCACTATTCCTGCACGCCATGCAGAGCTTGCTGAATCCGGGGGTTTATCTATTAACAAATACAAAAACTATAATAATTTAATTACTTCAACTTATTTCACATTATTTCAAAATTTTCCTAGCTCTAAGCTTAGGTTTAATTGATACATATTCATTTAACCCACTTCCTTGGTGTACCCAAAGTCTCAATATCCATCTAGGTTCAGCCTCTTCAGTATTGTCCTAACACCAAAGAGACAGTTGACACCCTTATCTTTTTGCCAACATGTTGATAAGCTAAGTAATGTGATTTTTCAGATATTAGTAACTTTATATCATTCATTGCCTTTTCTGAGAAGTGAAGTTTTTTTTTTGTTGTTGTTATTGTTGGGAATGTCATTATAATCTGATCACAAACTCTGCCTGCTGTGATAAGTATATAAAGAAGATAATAGTTATTTATCGCAATATTTTGTGATTTATTACCAAGTCATCCCATTTTACATATCACTGTAATATATACAACTTAGCAAACTTGCAAGACCTGCTGGGTAGAGCTCATTATCAATTAGGTGTACTTATGCATAAAGTTGTTGTGTCTTTCGGCTTTTCCCGGTTAGGGGTCACCACAGCAGAACAACGGTCTGCTAATGATTGGTAGTAGATTTTTAAGTGCCGAGTTGCCGGCCCTGACACACAACCTTCAACAAAGGTACGCCCATTCATGCATGTCTCCACACAGAAGACGATCTAGCTGAGAATCAAACAGGACGTCTTACTGCAAGGCGACAACGCTACTGCAGCACCACCACAGCAACCACAAAATTACTTTTGATATTTTTCTGATGGCATAGTTCATAAGTGGTTACAAGGCTAATGGCCCAAGAGCCATTTGAAGCCTAACCAGGCTTACCCCAAATTTGCCAAAACATTGTTGACGTGTTAATACCCCAAGGAATTTTACAATGTGGACTTGTACACATCAAGCATTCATAGACTGTTCTTGTTCATTACGGTCACAAATGCCAAATTAGCATTAAATTTTAATTTCCCATTCATTGGTCCAAGTTATGTTTGAATAGAGTTAGAGATAAGCTTTGCTTCATATGGATGGAAATTCTGTTCCAGTGAAGGAGTAAGACACATCTTTATCCCTCCAACATGTCTATTGATGTCATAGAAGAGGTTTGGGTCCTTAGAATGGGTATTTCCGATGCTACTTGTTTTGTAGATGTGCAAATAATCCATTGGTGTGGGATCAGAGGATGTCTTGTAAGGCTAGACTTAGCATGCCATGCTGCAGTCTGTAGGAGACTGAGTACGGAGACAGGGAGCTGAGAAACTCCACAAAGGACTTCTTGTTTTCTCCCTGTATTCTTTTTGTGAGAAATCTCTGTGGTACCTCAAGCTGTTACAAGTGCCTGGTCAGGTTCATAGGTATATACTAGGCTAACAATCACCTGAGCCTTTATAACCCTAGCTGCATAACTCAACCCTATTGTGTCCCCATGCAACATGGGCACTTATTAGGAGGGGGTACGATAATTAGGAGATTTTGAAAGATTATGGGGGGATGCTTATTTGGACATAGTTACTATGTGTCTTTTTCCATCAGAAACATGGGGACCAGACATGGGATGAATTTTTGATTTCCAATCCAATGGTCAGGGTTATTTTGAATGGGGTTAGGAATGGACTCTAATTCACATAAATGGGGAGACTATTCCAGAGCATAGAGATCTCTTTGGAAACACATATCTGTCTCATCAGCATGGTCTATTTATGTCACAAACAAAGTCTAAATCCTTGGATCTAGTGTCTCTAGTGATATTCATTTTATGGATGTGCAAAAAGGTCAATCAGGGCTGGATCTGAGGATGCATTTTATACCAGACATAGAACCTGACCTTCAGCCAATACCTGTTTGGAGTCTGCATGTTCTCCCTGTGTCTCTGTGGGGTTCTTCCCAACTCTGAAAAACATGCTGAGTCTTTCCATCTCAAACTCATTGATGAATACAGCTGTGAACAGCAGCACATACACTTGCCGTATAGGGGTATAGTTGTATAGACCAACTACATTGGGCATCTACTGAGGTGTGCAGTATCCTCAAGACAGGGGAACATGGATCACAGACTTCACATCATGGCAGGGCTAGCCACTCAACAATGTAAAATATGGCTCAAGCTGATTCAGTCATGTTGACTAATGTTGCTACATGGACATGGGTATTTGCTGGTGATAAGTGGGTTGTGGACATGGCCTACTCCAACCTACATCAGGGACCCATGCTAACTATGAGAGGGGCATATATGCCCCTATTGGCCAGTGTGTGTCTGCCATAAAGCCCAGCAGACTTGCGTCAATAAGCTACTGGCAGGCCGATGTCCACTTGCCCAGCCTCTGTTACTTGGGATAGATCTGTTGAACAAAAGCTGTACATAAAACCAATCGACCTGCCAAACATGAACTAAGAATTGCTACACTCAATGTAGGTTCACTGAGAGGATGGAGCGTGGAAGTGGATGGCATGATGGTATGGAAGAGGCTGGGCATCTTATGTATCCAAGAGACAAGATGAAAGGAAAATGCAGCAAAGCTACTTGCCTTAGGCTCCAGAGTCTACTACTCAGGAAGAGGACAGGCTAGAAATGGTGAGGGAAATGTGGTGAGAGGCAGGCTTCAGGAGACAGTAAGGGATATCATCAGAATTAGTGACAGACTCATGGCAATCAGTCTCCAGTGTACTGATAGGGCAATATTTCTAATCTCAGCTTATGGTTCACAACAGGGTTGTGATAGTGAGGAAAAGAGTGCATTCATATAGCAATTGTAGGACCTTCTAGATAAAGCAGGACAACAGGAATTGGCACTGATAATGGGTGACTTTAATGCACATACTGGGATAGACAGAACAGGAAATGAGGACTTCCTGGGTCCACATGGGTGGGGCAAAAGGAGTAAAGAATGAGAAGTCATTCTAAATGGCTGTCTGGCAAATGGCTTTATAGTAGCCAACACACAATTCAGAAAGACAGACAGTCACAAGATCACATATACGAGTGGCCAACATTTAACTCAGTTCAATTCCTCCTAGTAAGGAAAGGGCACTGGCATAGAATCAGTGATTGCAAAGTCATCCCCAGTGAAACAGTCAGCCCACAGCATAAACCACTAATTGCAACAATCAGCTACAAACAATGGTCAGAGAAGGCTCTAAGGTCAACAGAGACCAGGCTGAATACCCGGAAGTTCACTGGAGAAAATGCACAACATTTCAAGTAATTATGCAGAACTCTAGCACCTCAAGAAGAGGAAGAAATAGGTGGAGTTGAAGAAGAATGGCAGCACCTCAAAACAGCATGTGTGAGGACTACAGAACAGATATACAACCGAACCAAGTATGGAAATTAGGTAAATAAGAAAAACTGGTCATGGAATGCAGAAGTCCAGTAAGTCAACAAAAGAAAGAATGAGTGCAGGAAAAAGTGGGAGATGGAAAAGACAGACCAGGCTAGGAAGGAAAACTGGTTGGCTAACAAACAAGCTATGAAAGGAGTCACAATAGCAAAGAACAGGGCATGGGAGGCACTCTACCAGCTTCTGGGAAGTGACTCAGTAGTTTGCAGAAGGAAACTATACAAGGGTTGCAAGACAGAAAGATAAAGAAGATAGTCAAACACCCTTCATAAAGGATGACAGCAGCAACCTACTCACCAATCCACAAGCTATAAAAGGCTGATAGAAGGAGTATTTCCAGCAACTTCTTACTGAAGATAACTCCTCAGAAGCTGAAGTGCCCCAGCCCCAGACACAGCCTATGATGAGAGAAGAGGAAGAGCCCACCCTAGGAAAATGAAGTCAGGGAAAACAACAAGCTCAGATGAGGTCACAGCAGATATCATAAACATGTTGGCTGAGCTAGGGGAGAAATGAGTCCTAAGGGTACTCATAGCAGCGTGTAAAGAAAGGCATATCCCAGGTGACTGAAGAATAAGCATACTCATGCCAGTGTACAAGAACAAAGGAGACACCCACAACTGAGGGCAGTACAGAGGCATCAAACCCCTGTTACGTTGCATGAAAGTTCTGGACAGGGTGATTGATAACTGAATACACAGAGTAGTAGAACATAAGATGGGAGATAAGCAGTTCAGATTCAGATCAGGATGCAGCACAACTAACCCAATGTTTGCAGTGAGGCAGATAGCTGAGAAGAAGCTAAAGATGAGGAAAGAGTCCAACTGGACATTCCTAGACTTGGTGAAAGCATATGGCAAGGTCCACAGAAAGCTGATGTGGGCAGTACTGCAGTGGTTCAAAGTACCAGAAACATTGGTAGAATTAGTGCAGACTATGTACAAGGACCCATTGACTCAAGTATACACAGTGTACCGTCTCACAGAGGGGCTCCCAGTGTGAGAGAGTGTGCACTAGGGTTCAGCTCTAAGCCCATTGCTGTTCATACTGGTGACAGACTATATTAGCAAATAGGTTGAAGAGGAAAGATCAACAAAGCTGCTGTATGCAGACAGTGTGGCATTACAGGCAGACTCCAAGCAAGAACTTCAGCAAAGGATAGGGGAATGGAATGCAAAACTGAAGGTACATGGGATGAAACTAAGTACAGATAAGACAGTGGTAATGGCAGCAAATTGGGGAAATCAGAAACTGAGAATTGAGGTAGAAGGGAAGATAGTGGAACAGGCTAATAGCTATCTGGGAAGGGTAGTTGATGAGAAGAGAAGTCAGATGAAGAGGTCAAAGCTAGAATCAGAGGGGCTGCAGCCAACTGACACAGAGTGTCAGGTGTAGTGTATGACAGAAGAATGCCAAAGAAGCTGAAAAGCAAGGTATACAAATCATTGCTACAACCGGTACTACTGTATAGTTCAGAATCCTGGCCAGTAAAGGCAGAGCAGATGAGAAAGCTAGAGGTGATGGAACTGACATGCCTAAGAAGGGTGGTAGGATTGAAACTGTAGGGCAGATGAGGAAATGAGGACATAAGAGCAGAAGCCAAAGTAGCTCTAGTTGCAGAAAAGATCAAAGAGAACAGTAGTTTGACTATGTGCAGAAAAGTAAAAAACAATCGGGTGAAGAAGATTTGTGACAGACAGGAAGAAGGCAAGAGGAACCAAGGGCATCCAGCAAAGAGGTAGATGGATTGTGTGAGAGAATATCTGCAACAGTCAGGCATGAGTGTCAAAGAAGGCAGAGGTGTGGCACTGAATTGAGAGAGATGGTGACAGTTAACATGACACCTCAACCCCATGTAGAACAATGGGAAAAGGGAGATTGATGATGATGATGATGATGATGCTAGATCACCTCTCAGTCACCTGTAGAAACATGAGTATAGAGATAGGGCTTTAAAATGATCTATATTAATAATTTGGATTCTCTAGGTGAGGAACTTCTGTGGGTGTTCCAACTGTTGCATATGCCTGGTCAGGTACATGCCAAAGGGAGCACTGTGCTCAGTGATGGGTCTGATAAGAGCTAAGCAAAGTGGTACTATAGCTTCCTTGGAGTGAATGCCATACCCTTACTTATAAGTTGGGCAACATAGAATGATTTTCTTACTACACTGGATATGTGTAGGTCAAAGGTCAGATTGCTCTGCACATATGTTACCAGATCCCTAACTACCAAGTCAACTCTTAGGGGTGTTTTATTGATGGAGTAATTAACCCGGGTGGTTGTTTTCCAAAAAGGCACTGCAATGCACTTCCTGGCACTGTGTTTTAATCCATAGCTTTGGCACCAGTCATTTGTCTGTGTTAGACCCACTTGCAGGATGTTAGTGTCATGGAGGAAATCTATGACGGCTCCCTGTTTGAAGTCATCTGCAAACTTGGTGAGCCGGCTGCCCCTGACATTAGCCTTGACCTCTAAGAAGTAGATGACAAGTAGGAGCAGGGCAAGCAATGAGCCCTAAGGTACTCCACTGGTAACCAGTCTCTTGGTGGAGGTGGTATCACCAATCTGGACTTCTTGGGTCCTATCTGTCCAGTAAGTTATATAGGAATATATGCCTAGTTCACTGAGTTTATCAATAATACCTGAGTGAGATATTGTATCAAATGCCTTAGATGGGTCTAGGTAGGCTTTATGCAATTTTTTTCCCTCATCCATTGACTTTGTTACCCTCTCAAAGAAGTCTACTAAGTTAAGTAAGGCATGACCTACTTTTGACAAAATTATACTGGGATAGGTCCAGTATTTGTAGGTTCCCAATCTCTTTGCTGATCGTTTCCATGATAATAGACAGCAGGCAGTGCTATGGGACAACAACCTCTCATCCCATCATCCAGTTACCCTAGGTATTCCTCAGGGCTCTATATTGGGCCCCCTCCTTTTCTCAGTATTTATCAATGACCTCAACCTAGCTATTCCTTTAACTAACTGTGTACAATATGCAGATGATTCGACAATAATCTGCTCAGCTAAATCTCAATCCCAACTACAAACTCTAACTCAGACAATGTTCAATAAAACAGAAAATTGGTTTCTACAACACTGCCTCCTCTTGAACCCCAATAAAACCAAACTCCTCCTTTTCACTCCTACCTGTAAATCACTCCCAATTAACTTTTCAGTCTTATCCAGTAATGGTACACTCATATCTCCAAATCCAACAACTAAACTTCTAGCGGTAACCATTGATAACAACCTGAACTTTGAAACCCATATCAACAATACCATAAAAACTGTCAACAGGAAACTAGGCTTCCTCTATAGGATAAAACCCTTTCTCTCCCCACTAGCCAGAACCACTATTGCCTATTCCCACCTTATCTCCATACTTCTTTATGCTTCTTCCATATACTAACTTGTCAAAAAATAACCTTAACAATAGCATTGCCAGATTTGCTACTGCTTCCTCCTTTAGGACCTATCACTGCCATAATCTGAAACAATTAGGCTGGTTAGAGCTTTTGAATCAGATTCACTTTAAACAACTCACCATTGCGCACAAAACCCTTTTCCAACCTACCAATACTCCAGTACTTGCTAGTCTCATTACCCAATATAAGAACCTTTCAACTTTACGCACATCTAATAAACTACGTGTATCAACATGTAAATCTAATAACATGGCAGGAGATGCTCTGTTCTCAAATGCAGTTGGAAAGTATTGGAACCAACTCCCCCATGAACTTACATCACTGTCTTAATTTACACTTTTTAAACACAATCTGAAACTCTATCTTAAAACCCATTGGTTATGTCCCTTTACAAATCCAGACTAATCTCATACTATATCCCAAATACCCTCTCTTAAGACCCAATTCCTGCTCTATCTGTGTCTTTTTAGATCAAGGCCTAGCCTTGGCAAAAACATATCTTATCCTAATAGAGATAATTTAAAATACCTAGTTAAATTCTTCTGCATATAATTCTAAAGCATCCTACCTAAGGCAGGCAACAAGTATTGTTTAAACTGTGAGCATTGCTGACCTGTTGAAACTTGAAGTATGCATTTGTTTAACAATTACGTTCTAGTTACTAATGAAGTCTTGTACATAAAGTCTAAAATATCTTATCTAATGCTTGTAACATGTTTTTTGTATAAACTGTGAAGATTCCTGAACTGTTTAAAATTTGTAGTATTTAACTGTATAACAACTAGTACCTGTATGTTAGTAGTCTAGTAATCTCTTGGAGCTTATCTCCCTGGGACTCTACTGAAAATGGACATAAATCCAGTTAAACTATCCCGGTCAACAAATGTAAAATAAAATAAAATAAAATAAATGGTAGTTTGTTCCATGGCTTTACATAATAGACTAGTTAGACTAATGGGCCTGTAGTTTCCAGGGTCAGTTGATGGCCTACCCTTGAGAAGAGGGATTACTATTGTAGTTCTCCATTCATGCAGTATGTAGCCTGTTAGAGGATATAGTTGAAAAGTGACAATTACTCTTGATAGGTCATGTTTCAAATTATTTAGGAGGCAACCTGAGATATTTTCTGGGCCCACTGAGGCTGTGTTTGTGGCCTCAGAGAGTGCTATCTTGACCTGCTCCCTGCTAATAATTGGGAGGGGGATTATGCTAGCAGGGATTTCACAAGGGGTGGAAGGTGAAGTTAAAGCTGAATTTGTCAGCCAGCATATTCACTATGTCAGTCTGCTTTGTGAAGGTAGTATCATTTACCACCAATGCAGAACACTGCTGTGTATTACCTTTAAGCTTTTGGACATAGCTGTAGAAGGCCTTGTGGGTGACTTTAGCTTGAGAGACTATCTTGACCTCATAACTGGCCTTATTTGATTGAATTAGTCCTTTTAGTTTCCTGTTTCATTTATTTAGTGAGCTCTTTTTATTGTGAGAGTTGCGCTTTCTGATTTTGGCCGTCACTTTTTCCCTTTTGTTATATAACCTGTTTAGGTTAAAATTCCACCACTGTTTTTTTTTTATTTTTTTTTTTCCCTTTGCTTACTTCTGGTAGGTGATAGGTACAGCAGCCTCTTTGCAGTCATTTACATGGCTGTACAGGATTTCTGTGACCAGTTCCACAGAGGTTGCTGTGAACTCCGGGTTCAGAGAGCCACTGAATTTTGACAAACTCTAATTTAATAGAACGGACTTTGCTTTAGAATAGTTCCTATTATAGGTTTTGCTGGGTTTTCCAAGCTGGTTTTTAATTTGAAGGAAACAGCTTTGTGACTAGACTTTACAACTGAGGATGTGATCTGGGGGGGGGGGGGTGCAGCTCTCCTCCCATATTGGTAAGTGCTAAGTCCAGTATGTTTGAACCTCTGGTTGGAGTGTGCACTGTCTTTTCAAGGGTATTTGTGTTAATAAAAGCCAGGAAAGATTGTGCTTGCAAGTTGGAGGCAGTGTATGCTTCACAGTCTATAGAGGGGTAGTTGAAATATCTCATGAATAAGGCATTTGTTTGGATAGTAAGTGTCTCTAGTAGGACTAGTTATAAATTATGGGAGTCTTGTGGCATTGATCATGACCTATAGCTTGCTAGGATATGGTAAGGTACTTTATCTATTGTGATTTGCAGTTGAATGAGCTTTATGGCATCATCTTGTTTAACCAACCTAGAGGTATACTTGTTGCTAATGTAGATCAAGACATCTCTATTTTTAGTCCCTGTCTGTGCAGCTGATTGTCTAAATGTGTGGAAGGCACTGAAATCTTGCACTGCTAGAGTACGTTCTGCAGCTTTAAACCATGTTTCAATAAAGACACAGATGCCTATATTCTCCATAGTAAGGAGAGCTTGTAGAGTTTAAAGTTTTTTTGTTAAGACTCCCAGCACTGTTCAGTAACAACTTTAAGTAAAGGATAAAGTGATTAGGGGTATGAAACACGATAATGATGGTGGAATTGTGATATGTCATACCATAGATTATATTAGTAGTATGTTTAATGTTTTGCACAGTTTTGAAGCTTATGTTTAAATATTTATCTACCAAGAGCCTCATTTGATTAATGACTAATGGGATTTTTAGGAAGATTAATTCCAGATTTATGGAAACCAAATTTAGGCTTTCTGACAATAAAATGTGATATTTGATTCCTTTCCATTAGAAGAAGGAATGCCTTTATTTCAGAATTTTTTAATTGATTGAGATTTTTTGATTGGTGATAATATTAGACTTTTGCTTGATTGTATTGCTTTGATCTTAGAATAATAATTTAATTTATTTTGAAGGGGAGGTTTCTAAGCAAGTGAAAGAAGTTGAAATGGGTACTGCCTGTGCCCCAATCTATGCACATTTATTTCAGTTAGCATGGGGAAAATAAAGTTAAGTTTTTTTTCTGAAATTTTTAAATATGTTAATCTATATTTGAGATTTTTAGATTATATGTTTTCATTATAGAATGGACCAGATGAAATGGTTAATGAATTTATGAATTATTTGCTTAATTCTATTGATTTTTTTAATTTACTTTCAGTTATGCGAAGGTTGGTATTAATTATCTAGATGTTAATATTCAACACTCAGATAATGGTTTTAAATCAAATATTTACAGAAAACCTACATCCAGCAATTCATATTTGCATTTTACAAGTGTCCAACCTTTTTCATTTAAGCAAAATCTTATAAAAGGACAAAGTATCAAGGTGGCAGGAATAACTTACACCACTGAAGACTTGCAAGTAGAAATGAACAAATTGCAAATTATTGTTTTTAGAAAGGAGATATCCTAAAGCAATGCTTGAAAAGATTATTAAGGGAGTAAAATGTTTATGGGCAACTAAATTTAAGCCTTTGTTGGGTGTAGGTCCCTTAGGAATAAAAATAAATTCCTCAGATGGAGTTAATAACTCTAGTAAATTTGAAAGAACCTGTATAGTATTATACAATGATTGTTCCCAAGTTATTAAAAATAGTATTTGAGAGAACTGGAAGTTTATGAAGGGGAACAATGATATTTATAAAATCCTTGGAAGTGAACCAGGATTTATCCATAAGACAATATTCAATTTTAAGAAATTATTAAACAGACCCAAGATTAATTTAGGGAAGTAATGCAAAAAATGGCAACATCAAAATGTGGGTTCTGCAAGCAACACCCATTTATTTCAGAGGAGAGGATGATCGGTTTAAAGAATGATATGGGGAATCAAGTGTTTAAGGCGGGGAATTCTGCCATATTGGGACTTGTATAGTTATCAAAATGTCTGGATGTGAATGTTTTTATATTGTGAATACAGAAAGAACTTTAAAGAAGAGAATATACAAGCATAATTATGATATCCAAAAGAAAAACTTTAGCAATGCTTTTGCTAAACATTCATATACATGCAAGGAATATAATATGTTTTATTTCTGAATAATTGAGAAAGTTGAAAAATGCTAGGGGTGGGAAATTTTTCTGGAATATAGAGAATTGCTATGGCAGCTTAGATTAAATGCTGTGGCATCACCAGGATTAAAAGATAACATTTCAATGCAACCCATTTCAAAACTGAGAGCTGCTAAACTATGATTTTTTTTGTAATAATATTTTCTGTAATAATATTATTGCTTGTTTTTTAATAAATACATGCTTAGATTGAATTTTTATTTATTCAGTCTATTAATTTTACCATGTATATTATAACTTTAATGTATTTGAGGAGTTTTATCCCTTCAAATTTCTGTTGATTTGGCAATGCACTGCTATATCAAGATATGACATTTGAAATGTGTTATTCAGATGAAGTCCCCCATGAAGGATAGATGCGTTAAATTCTAGTATTTATGTTCCAATAAATGGTTGTACATTGTGATCCTTCAATCATAGCCCATTGCTCTGCACTTCATTTTTGGTTATTAATAGTGGTTGGAGTGCCACACCAACATTTTTAGTGGTTTACTAACTTTAGGTTCCTTTGGATTTTATTTGTTAAGTTGATAGTTCAGTCAATTTGGCAGTGACTAAAATGGCTTTATAGGGCTGAATAAAGTTTTAGCAAATATCTCAAGACCCAGGGGTAACAGGCTCAGACCATCCTTGGCAAAGCAAGGCGGTCTGTTGACCATTTCCACCCATGCTAACAAATACTGAATCCCCTGGAATGACACCACAAACTTAGATAATTGTTAAAGTTAAACATGCTTTGTTCATACTATGTAGACTGTTGTTCAGTGTAAGGCATAAATCTGTCTGATGCACATATCTGTCTGAAACACATATTCAAAGAGATCCATAATGTCTCCCTTTGTATAGTCCAGTGAGGTACATCACAGATCATTTACACTTACTTGGACAATGACAGAATCATACTAGTACCTGTGGTGCATTGACTTGAGTGAGTGCGTAACCTGGCAGATCCTGGCTATAGATATGCAACTGACTGTTATTTTCTTCTTGTCCAGTTTAGTAAGTGGGGCAAATGTGTATCATACAGTGGTATCCCATATAACAGGAGTCCTGGCTACAGTGTTCACTTGTCACATGGGCTCCATTCTTGGGGGTACTTTGGGTGTAGGCATATGTGCAGTGCTTGGTGTTGCTTTTGGTGTGTGCTTTAGAGATTGTTGTGAATAGGCATTGCCATTTGTAGGCTTAAGAGGTCTTAAAGGTTTTGGAAGATTTATTTTTAATACCTCAGCATAAGATGGTATATGTGTGCAGTGGACACTATGTATGGTGGATTTAGTGTGTGCATTCTTGACAACTTTGCTTGTAAATGGGATGTTTGCCTTTAAGGAAATTATATATGTACATCTCTAGCATACTGTATCAATTTCTTTAAGAATTAAACGGTTGTCTATGACCATGAGACGCTTACTACATTGTCTCAGTATGCCCATATCTACCAAACTGGCTACAGAGACATTTGGAAATTGTATATCTATGTTGTCCAGACCCATATTAGGATAGGCTATTATAGTCTGAGGGCTGGGTTATACAGAATTATTCTGTGGTGGTCTCTGGGTTAGGGCCTAGAGTTGGATAGTGATAAGTTATGGTATTAGTACTGTTAGATGTGCAAGCTAGCTACTCTCTTTTTAACTCTAAGCAATGTCTCATGAAATTGCAGATTGCAGTCCTAATGCTAGTTATATAGGTAAACTTTACTGTCCAAGCATTTAAGTCTGTATAGGGCACTGTCAACCATCACTGTGCAGTAAGCAACCCTGAGCAAATGCACCTAATTTACAGCAACAGAAAAGAAACTAAAATCTAACTCCTGAGTCCTCAGGCCAATAAACAACTGTACTTTGAGCTCCTCTAAAGTGCTTCCCAACTCAAAAAGAGCAGGCAAACTCCTGCTGCGGTAAGATGGATGATGTGGTTCTCTTAATGTAAAATCACAGCAAAACAGAATCCTCAAGTGCAATACAATAATAAAACAACTTATTCCCTGGCTAGATCACCCTACAGCAAGGTGATTTTAATGGAAACAGTTATGAAAGCAGTATTTGGATAAGGTAAGTGATTTTTTATTTCAACAAAAGTACTTTAAATGCTCTTTAAAGTACAAGTGCAGTAAATCAAATACAATAACTTATCTTTTTTTCCCAACAAACATCTTTATTACATTTTCACACATGACATGGGCAATCTTGCATTTATACAAATGAAAAACAGACAACGTGACACCACTTTAGTTGCAAACAGTATACATCACAGACACCACGGAAGCAACTGTAGTTGCAAACATTATACACCACCTATAATCTATCCAGTCATTGTCAGTTAAGCATTATATAGCTCATTCAAATCCTGCCTCGTAAACTTCATTCCTGCTCTAAATATATTGTTCCCACAATTCACATTTTTCCTATGTAGTTTGCTCCTTCCCGTTTCTAAAGATCTCATTTCCAGTTGTTTTATCTCTGTTACTATATTCTGTACTTCTAGTAACCTTGGTATAGACTTTGATTTCCATTTTCTTGTAATTGCTTTTATGGCAGCCACCATAATTAGACTCAGCAAGGCTTTACTATGTCTAGGCAATTCTGATTCTGTATCATAACTCAAAAAATTATCTCCTAAGTCAATCCAGTCTGCTTACCCATCATCTCCATCAGAGCAGTCTGCAGGGAATCCCTAAAGTCCGCCAGCTTATTACACTACAATAACTTATCTTTGCCTGGATGGCACTGGTACAGTGGAAAAACGTCATCATCATAGGCCAGGATGGCAAGCTTTGCTGAGCTTTGTGGAAATAAGCACAGCACCAAGGAAACAAGCCTAATTTATAGCAACAGAAAAGAAAATGACATCTAACTCCTGAACCCTCTGGCTATAGTAGATGAGCTATACTTTTAGCTCATCTGCAGGATTCCCAACACAGAAAGACCAGACAAACATCTTCTGCCACAAGATGGATGATCTGGTTATCTTAATGTAAAACCACAGCAAAAAGCAACCCGTGAGTGCAATGCAATAGAAAACAACTTATTCCCTGGCTACATCACCCTACAGCAATACAATTTAAATGCAAACAGTTTAATAAGCATCACTTAGAGAAGACGCAATTTTTTCACAAAAAGTACTTTAAATGCAGTAAAACAGTAGCGATCAGTTAAATACTGAAATCCAAGTAAGTAAATCAAATATCATAAAGCTGATTTCAAAGCACACTAGCAGTATCTAGACAAAGGAAAAGCAAATGCACTTTATATTGATAAAGTGCAATAAATAATTTGAAAATATGGAGCAAAATAGAAGCACCAATCCCAAGCTGATTCTTGAAAAGTAGTTCCTAAGCTCTCTGGTGATTGGTAGTCTAGTACCAGATGTTACAGATTTCAGAAGAAAGCTAGAAAGAAGGCAGTAAAACCATGAATATTGCAGTGTGCACTAAGTGAGTGAGGTGATATGAAAGAGGGAATAACACAGATTTTAAGTGTCTAAGGGAAAGGCCTTCCCAATTTGATTTGTTAACAGTTTGATCTGCTAGTGTTCAGTAGAATCAGTAGATGAGATAAGAGGGGACAGGCTTCTACAACTAACTTTAGAGTAGGGGCAGGCAACTCAAAAGCAACCAATTTAAAAACTACAACAGGAAATGGATGGGTGGGAAAAACTTCAGGTCTTTCTCAAAATGGGAAATCAAAGCAGTACATAAATTGCAAAAACAGAACAGATACTGCAGAAGGCAGCTCTAAATGGCTAAAAAATGTAAGTATAGCAAAAGAAAGCAAATACTTCTCTTAGTTATTTTCTGTTTTTAAAACTCCAGCAAGGAGACAAATAATTATTTGCTTGCAAATGTAGCCCAAGCCTTATTGAAAGACCAAGTCATGTTAAAGTGTGTGTTGTATTCACTGAATGGTCTGATAAAGAGTAGAGTAGAGTGTAACAATAATCTGCTTGGATCTGGATGCCATACTGTTATAAGTTGTGTAGCATAGAATGATTTTCTCACCACAATAGACATGTGGCGATCAAAATGTTAGGTTACTGTCAACATACATTCCCTGACCACTGGGTCTACTTTTAGGAGTACATTATCAATGTGGTAATTTCCAAAGGTGGCCATGTTTCCAAGGGGTACTGTTATGCTTTTTTTTCACAATGAGTTTTAGTTCATGGCTCTGGCAACAGCTGTTTGTTTGTATCAGACCCTCTTGAAGGATATCTGTGTCTTCAGGGGATTCAGTGACCATGCCTAGTTTGCAGTTGTCTACAAACTTGGTCAGCCAGAGGCCCTTGAAATTTACCTTGGATTCAGAAAAGTAGATGCCAACAAGGAAAGGCTCCAGCACCAATCATTGTGGGCCTCCACTAGTGACTGGCATATTTGTGGAGGTGAATTCCCCATTCTAACTTCTTGTGTTCTATCAGTGAGACAGCTGGCTGTCCATTGGGTGACATATGGGTTTATGCCTAATTTTGTAAATTTATCTACAATGCCTGAGTTAGGTATTGTGTTGAACACCTTGGGCAGGTTGAAGTAAGTAGTGTACATTGTTTTACCCTTATCCATAACTTAAGTGGCCCTTTCAAAAAAGTAGGCATGACCTGCTATGACCCAAACCCTAACTGCAAATGGTCTACTGTCTGTACATTTCCTATGTCATTGTTTATCAAATCCATATGTCACAAGTTATAATTTAATAAAGGGGTGTTAAAAAATTCATGATAATTCTTTCCATGACCTTGCATATGAGACTAGTTAAACTTCTGAGTCTGTAGTTCCTAGGCTCCATGGATGGCCCTCACTTGTGCAGCGGGATAACTGTTGCAGTACTCCATTCATTTGGTATGAAGCCTATCCAGAGGCTATGGTAAAATAAAGATTCTAGCAGGCCTGGTAAGTCATGTTTTATACTATTCAGGAATAATCATGGGATATTATCAGGGCCCATCAAATTCTTGGCCATAGAGAGTACAGTGAGGACCTGCTCCCTAGTGATACTTTGTGTAGAACTTGAGGAAGTATTTCCTGGAAGTAATTATAGGGGGTTTGGCATATCCAAATAATGCTGTGAGGGAGAATATTCTCTAATATGTGTCGCCATAGGAAATATATTGTTGCATTAAAAATAGCGCTAAGAAATTTGTATTATTCAAGGTTGTTACATGCAAATGAAATGTTTATTGTTTTTTCTCCAAACTTAAGTTTGAGCAGTTTAAAATCATGATATGTTTCACAATATTGTTAGGTTAATTGTATTATGTTCTTTGTGTATTTATGTATGCAACTTTTGTCTTTTTCCTGTTTAGAACCTTAAAATGTCTATTCCTACAGAAAGTCAAGTTTAAACTTAAAAAAAAATATTCAAAGTTTTTTATTCATTTATCTTTAGAAATGGTAAAGCCTTTCATTTTAACTCTAAAGATGCTTCCAGAGAAACAATAAATCCTATTGCTAATAAATGCCTCAGTTACATTGCTGCATATTATACACAACAAGGCAACGAGCTGTCATCTGAAATGTTGTGTAGCAAGCCCAGTAAGCAGCCATTAAAAGACACAATCAACATGACTCATACAATATCAGCCAAAAGGACTTTTTTCCTTTCTTGCAGTGTATTGCTCAGTAATGACCAGCAATATATTTGTATCTATGCAGCTGATGACTCCATTAGTTACAGTAGAGCAGATGAGACAATATTCTTGCTCATTGCCACAAGACATTGAGAGCCACCCCAGACCTCCACCAACCTCTGGTGTAGGGCATTCTATCACCTATTAGTGCAGGGCATTCTATCACTTATTGTTTAGTATGCCTTTTTTTCTATAGTGGTTTACAAATATACTTCCGTTAATTATATAATGTGATTCAAGAACACAGAATCACTTAGGAAAGGAAATTAATTTTGAAATATGAAAATACTGTAAAATATTTTGCATACTACATACAGTATTTAATTGTCATAGTTCACTTATGCAGGATAAATCAATTCTGAAGTTGTTTAACAGGTATGAATGTTGTGACCAGGTGCCTTAACCACATATAACCACCCCTTTGAACCTGCATGTTTCAGTGTAATACATAGTGGAAGAATACAGATTCGCTTTACTTTCTGACGTCATACATTCACTCAGAAAACAGAACCAAGAAATTCACAAAGCTGAATTCTACTTCCCCATCATCAAAGAGAATATAACTTGCCAGATTTACTATCTTTTCTACTTTTGCTGTCCCTAGACTAGTTTTGGCCTGCTTCAGTTTTTGATATGTCTTCACTTTCCATTTCCTAATGTCTATATCAGACAGCTGCTTAGTACTGTCATCTGTCTCTTACGTTTCATGTTCCTTTATGTTAGTTCTTATAAGGACTATGATGATGACTATTGTGGTCTCACCTATTATATACTGAAAGAAGAATCAATCACAGTACAAGTCCGTACTTTGAGTAAAATCACGTTGCACAACTCAGTTATTTAGCTGGTTTTGCAGCATATTTATTTGTGCTTGTTTGCCAACAATCTAGGCACATCTGACTTTTGCTTTCAGTACCTCCTAATGGCTACTTGTTATATTTATGAACACTGTATAAACTCTAAGTCTTATAGTAACATTTTGGGCTCTGAATATTAACATATCCTACAGACAGATGATTTTTACAAGACAGAAAAGGGGTGACATAAATTCTGTCACAGTGGGTGGCCTGATGATTCAGCATCATGAAGTCACAACCAATATACATCTGTCTGATTGCAGATGGAACTGACAGCCACGTGATCTTATAAAACTGAACAATTTCCTCTGGGCAAAACTTTCTGAGTCTACGGCTAACTACATCAATTAACTAACTTGAATCAAAAGAGGTTTCACGGTACATGGGACAGCATCGGACCGACTGCAGCTGTCCACTAGGATATCTGTGTTATGTATTAGTGAACTGTAACTAAACATTGCACAGCTGTCTGCTGGACTCTCGAGACAGGATTATAGCATTAGGTAACGCATATCAGGACAGCCTGTATAAACAGCTAATTTAAAGTAAATTAGCAGAGCGATGAAAACGTAAACTAAATGATAGCATAAACAAGTGTGAATGTCCCTGAGTTTAAATAACAATCTCAGATGGCATTATAAAATGGAGTCTGACATGAACTTTGCACAGCATCCCTTCTGTTTTGTGTCATTTAATTCTAGGATCATGCTGTTTACATGTTCTTCCTAGCCAACTCCCCCTAATATAATTAATTTGACTGAACTATTCTAAGTTCTAGTTATTCCCAAATACCTGTTTCATACAAATTATTTTTTTTACTATTATAACTCCAATTCCATCCTCTAGAGCTAAATATCTTAAATAATGTTAAATGATGCCTTAGAGTCCTTTCAGTGCATCCTTCTTAAACATTTACCTATTTCAAGAAGATAAACTAGCATTTAGGCTATCTTTCATTACATCACTCATGAGTACTTCATAACACACTGGTTCTTTTATAGGGCAGTCAATGTTGCCTCACATTGTCTTATTGCTAGAATTGTGAAGGTGAACATTTTATCATTTTTTCAGGGCAGTATTATATATCTGCCAAGCATTTTTTTTTATCTGTTAACATGAGCAGCCCACTAGACATAATTGTCTCTTTTCAGGGGTTACCCAGGAGCGCCCTGTAGTTAAGTGAGCTGCTCGAAGTAACACAGTGTGCTGCAGACTATGAGAATCAAACCAAACGATTATAGGACAGTTTGCTACTAGCTTTAACCCTTTGCACTAAATTACCAAAAATAAACAAACAAAGAACCAATCAAACAAATAAATCAAGAGCATACAAAACATACATTTTGTGGCCATTTGCATGGTTGCATTATTCTTAGGTTCCTAGGTCCATAGGTAGGTACTAGGCTATCAGCCCAAGGGCTTAAGTAAGCCTATCCAACAAGGTTCCCTGGCTTACGCCCCCCAAGAAAGTTAATTTCCTGTGGGCCTGTCGAGTAGAGCCACAGAAGTGATCCCAGGGGTGTATTTCCTATTTCCCATCCACTCATCAAGATTTTTCATTGAAGAGTGCTAATGAGAAACTTTGCTTAACATAGATGGGTAGCTTGTTCCAGAGTATAGGAAGTCTCTGGGACAGGAATCTATCCTTCCAGCATGTCCTGTTTATTGTGGTGACAAGGTTTAGGTCCCTAGAGCATGTAGATCGGAGGGATTGGGATTTCTTTAGGTGTAGCATGTCCAATAGCTCTGGGTTTAACATAGCTTTATATGTTAGGCAGAGATCTCCTTGGAGTAGGTGATATGCTACAGAGTAAAGCTGAAGTTTTTTGAGACGGTCAGTGTAGGACATCTGTTTGAGGCCAGTAATCCTCTTTGTGAGGTACTTCTGTGGCCTTTCCAGGTGCTGCAGATGTCTTGTGAGGTACATTCCAAAAGGAGCGTTGTACTCTATAATGGGTCTAATGAGTGCCGAGTAGAGGGGAACAATAACCTCTTTTTCCCTGTATGAGAACCCTTTTGCGATGAGGTGTGCCACATAGAAGGATTTTCTGACTACTGTGGCGATGTGATTATCAAAGGACAAACTACTGTCCACCTGGGGCCCAAGGTCTCTTATCACACATTCAGCGTTAAGTAGACTGCTGTTTATGTGGTAGTTCATGGGTACAGAGTTTTTCCCAAAAGAGATGACAATGCACTTTTCGGCATTGAGCTTGAGGTCATACCTCTGACACCAGGCATCTGTCTCAGTGAGGCCCTTCTGTAGGATGTCCACATCATTTGGGGACTCGACTATGGCTCCTAATTTGTAGTCATCTGTGAACTTCATTAGCCAGAGGCTTTCTGTGTTAGCCTGTACTTCAGAAAAGTAGATACCAAACAGGAGAGGTCCCAGGATTGAACACTGTGGTACTCCACTTGTCAATGGTTTGAAGTCAGATTTGGAGTCTGCAACTTTTACAGTGTGGGTTCAGTCAGTGAACCAGTTGGCAACCCATCTTGTGATGTAGGGATTTATAACTAGTTTAGTAAGTTTAGCTATAATTCCAAAATGGGGGATGGTGCTGAAAGCTTTGGCAAGGTCAAGATAAGCTGTGTGAACCACCTTACCCTCGTCTATGGCTTTGGTGACTGCCTCAAAGAAGTCAATCAGGATCAGAAGGAATGATCTGCCTTTCACAAACCCAAACTGGGTGGGTCCAGAGTATGGAGGTCACCAATGTCTTTGTTTATGAGTTCCATGATGATACGTTCCATGGCCTTGCAGACCAGACTCTCAGGCTAATAGGATCAGTGGTGGCTCCCCCTTTGTGGAGTGGGATAACTGTTGCTGTGCACCTCTCAGTGGGCACAAAGTCTGATGTCAGACTATGACTGAACATGGTGACGAGCCAGTTTGTTCTGAAGTTTGTGTAAAACGCAGCCTGGGATGTTGTCTGGTCCCATGGATGCTGTGTTTTTGGTTTTAGAGAGTGCAGCTTTTACCTGCACAGATGTGATTACAGGGACTCTGCATTCTTCCTGTATAGATATGGACCCTTTAGGGGGGTGTGAGGGGGTAAAGTTAGCACTGAACCTATCTGGCAGGTTGTTGGTAATATCAGTTGGTTCTGTAATTTTCATGCCAATGTGCTGTAACTCTGAGCAGATCTGTGTTGCCATTGAGATTCTTGACATAGCTATAGAATGTTTTGTGTTTGCCCTTAGAATCAGTGGTGATTTTGTTTTTGTAGCTAGCTTTGGAGGATCTTATAAGGGATCTCAGCTTCTTACTGTGGCTGACCAGGGAGCTCCTACACTCAAAAGATTTTACTCTCTTTTGCAATAGTTTCTTCTTTCTGTTGTAGAGTTTGTTTATGGCAGGAGACCACCAGATTGGCTTCCTTTTTTTTGAGGATAGAGTCTTGGTTCTGTTTGGGATAGCACAATCTATGCACTCGTGTAAGTGCTTATAGAGTGCATTTGTGTAG
>NC_056725.1:460256867-460366867 GCF_019279795.1 Protopterus annectens | reverse complement strand
TTGGAAACAAATTTTCAACAAACTATGATTCATTCTGTTTCAGTTAAGCATTTAAATTGTAATTGGAACTACATATGGCACATCTACATTCTAAAATAGAAATGGTAAGAGAGCAAAATGCACTAAGCTTACTAATTTATTTAGTTCTAATTCTTAATTATAGTACTTAATCAGTTATCTAATTAATCTTCTTTCCTGTAATACCACCATAAACTACCCCATAATCTAGTTCTGCCTCTTTCTGTTTCTATAACAACAAAACCCATCCTTTACATATAACTAACAGATATGAGTCTTAACCCATTAACTATTAATCCCATTCATTCAAAAAGAATCTCTCTGCTAATGGTAAGAGCTGTGTCCAAAAGGAGCTGATTAGATGATGTAGAAATTTGCAATTCACAGATGTGTTAGCCAAAATGAGGAAAGACCTCACTATCAGCTCATTTGTGTGCCTCTGAATTGCTGTTAACTACCGCGAGTGCAAAAACAGCACTTTCTTATAGTAGTGAACACTGGTGGCTGTGTATTGTGTTGGCACAGGCACCTCCCCATTCACTCTGCCAAACTCATGCACACTTTGAAACACATAAGCAGAAGCACACATACACATGCAGAAACATACATTTTACCTTTCCCTGAGTTGACAGAATGTATCCAGTGTCTCATCTTATGTTTCTTGGCCCTGCCATCAGAAATCACAGATCCTTACATTCATTAATGCCAGACTTTAGAGTTTCATTTAGTTTTGTGCTCCTAAAGTGCAAGGTGATGCTAAACCTATTACTTTATCAATTTTTAAGTGAGTTGGCATATCAGTTTAAAAACTCTCCATGGTGTCTTGTAGCATTCCTCTCAGCTATTTATCCAAGCTTTCCACCCACACAGACACAACCCTATCCATCTCAACAATCTGTACATGATTTTACAGGACTCTGCTGCCATTGCATCTTATAGTTGCCCTCTCTCTCTCTCTCTCTCTCTCTAATAACTCAAAAACTGTCAAATGTAAGGTTTTATTTTTCAATAAACGTCAAGGATTTCATGATTCAATAGATGCCCATATGGTGAGATAAAATGCACAGGAAAAGAAGATGAATTTGAAGCTTTCTGTGATGCGTTAATAAGAGACAGAATTGTGTGTGGGATCAAAATCATTCAAGTCACAATCAGGCTTCTAAGAAATCTGTCCCAACTTTTAATAAAGTGTTAGATGTATGAAAATCAAGTGAGCTTTCAAATATTCAGCAGCAGAAATGTATGAGGTTAGTAACCATGTACATTTCTACAAAAATCAAAACGGGGACATGTCAGCTCAAAGTAAAGCATGTATAATGTTCATTAGGCATGCCAATGACCAAAACTATGGCCACTGGCATGCCAAAGTGTTGCAAAATTGCAAAAATCAAAATAATTTTTTTGGCTGATTTCAGCTGTTTAAGAGGAGCCTAAATGTGATCGTGCAGAAAATTAAAAAAAAATTAGTAACAAGGCAATTAAATGTGAAACAGTAATTTTGCCATTATATTATAGTGGGCAGCAAGCAGACAAGGACATAGGTGCTGGTGTAGTGGTGTAAATAGGGTATAAGCCAGTAGGGGCATGTAAATGAGCTCATTTTAATGAATAGCAAAATGGGAGACAGTGTCCATGGGTACCTAACCGTGTAGAAGCTATAATGTGGTGGTATAAGCAGAAGAAGCAGCTGACATGAAAAGGGGGTGTGTCATGCTTGGTGTAAGCACATTGGAAATCCTTGGTTCCTATTTGTGCTCAGCTAGGCACAGCTAAGCAAGGGGGTCTCTCTGAGGCTGTGTAGGTGTCCTTAGCTGGTTCAAGAAATGATGAGCATGTTCATGTCCAGGGGAGGGCCTTTTCTGCTCAGCAATGTTTACACAAGCTAAAACAGTTTGTGCAGCATGCCACGGGGCTTAAACACAGCAAAAATAAAAAGAAAAAAAGGAAATAGCAGAATAAAGGAAATGAGCTACAAATCACTAATAAGGACTGTGGCATGCACAGTGGCCCAATCAAACCCCCAATAATATAGCTGGCAGGTGGAGTGTATCATAGTCAGCCAATCACACAGGCAGCATCTGCAGCACACCAATATAAAGTATGCGAACACCTTTCAGTCTATTTTTTCCTACAGACTCTGCACCACTGGTGTACACACTTGGGAATTTTAACTGACAAAATGATAGGAGCTGCTGCTGTTTGCTTCATCTGTATGTGCTACAGACTGAGGCTGGTGATGAGGATCATGCTGACAACCAGCCCAGACCAAGGAGGAGAAGAATGTTCAGACACAGGGTAACCTTCCAGGGGCTACATGATTTGGAGATAATAGAATGCTACAGGATGGACAGAGACATACTTCAGCAACTCACTGAGCTCTGCTGGCTTCACCTCAGACCCAGAGCCAACAGAGGGAATCCAATCCCAGTTGAAACCAAGGTATGTGTAGCCTTAAGAATACTAGCTACAGGTACTTTCCAAAGACCTACTGGATACACCATGGGGTTCTCACAGGCATCTGCATCCAGGGTACTCCACCAGTTCCTGGATGCCAAGCTACCACATGCCGATGAGCACATTTATTTCCCCAGTACCCCTGAGGAAAGGACCAGCAATATGCATCGCTTCCACCATGTATCAGACTACATAGAGGTACTGGGTAACATAGACTGCACTCATGTCCACATCAAAGTACCATCCAGTGAATACAGTAGAGTGTATGTCAACTACAAGAGCTATCACTCCATCAACTGCCAGGTCATGTGGAATGCCCAGGGCATTATCATGAATGTGTGTGCTGGTGGCCCCGGCAGCTATCACAACTCCTACATCTAGCATGCCTCACAGCTGTACCAGGCATTTTCCTGGGGGAACATCCCATATGGCCATCTCGTGGGGGATCCTGGCTATGCACTGGAACTGTGGATGATGACACCCATCAAAAATGCACAAACACCCACTGAAGAATGCCATAATGAGGCACATGCACAGACTAGGAACATTATAGAGCATGTGTTTGGGATGATCAAGTCACGGTTCTGCTGCCTTGACATATCTGGTGGAGACTTGCAGTACTGTCCAGCCACACGTGTGCACATGTTCATAGTATGTGCCATGCAACACAATATTATCCTGCAGAAACAGCTGCAGCAGAAACATCACAGGAAAGGGGCACACAACCCCCCCACCATTGCCAAGGTCTCCACAGGCACAGGGGGACTCGGAGGAGGAACCCCCTGAGTCTGCCCCTGTAGAAAAGCATAGGCATCCCCAGCATGCCCTAACCTTGGCAAAGAGTCAATGCATAGCACATACACTGACACCCTAGGGACCCAAGGACTGACATCTCTCTCCAACTCACACACACACAGTAAAATGGATGCAAGACACATCAGACTACCTGTACCTTACCATGTATAATCTGTGTACTGCATGTATCCAACAGAGTCAGCCCTCAAGCACCATCCTCACAACTGCCACAGGCAAAAGGTAAGTCACTCTTCTTAACAATAGATGAATGGAGAAGTATGTTTTGGTAGCATATCTAAGGTATTGCTGCATGTATGCAAGGGAATGGGGCGGCCTACCAGGATAGCAGCAGACAACTGACAGCTATGTGGGACAACAGGAAATGTCTGCCCAATACTGGCTTCCACAGAGTATGCAGTAGTCCCCTAGGTGACAAAACTCACTGCAGTGTATGTGGCGGATGAATAAACTGGGGGTCATAGGTCACATGCATGGATGTCAATGTTGGGGTCCCATACACACCCCTCTGCCTCTCCCAGCAAGTCAGCCATAGAAAACCATAAACAAATGTCTGGCTTAGGCATACAAATAGGGACAATGATGAAATAGTCATCTTACAGACTTACACAATGATATCACAGCAGGTCTTGCAGTTGCATGAAGTCTCTGAAGGGTAGGAAGTCTGAAACTCAAATGTCTGCCATTACATTCTAACCTTTGGTCTTTAGTGATATGCCAGTATTCTCCAAGACAGGCACAACACTATGCTAAATGGAACCAAAAAGTAAAGCCAACATCTGCACAGTCTGTGCAAATGTGTACAGGTGACAGGTATTTCCCCCAACACACCCGTGTCCCCATAGAAATGCAGTAACATGTATGTTTGTAGGGTAATAGCAGCAGAGCACATATTCCCAGGGCTGTCCCAATCAACTTGATAACTTGCTGCATGTCCACAATATGCAGGGGTCAATGAGCTATGTATATGCATGGTTAATACTGTCAGGAGGTGAGCAGCACTTACTCTTGGCTACTGTAGCTTAGTGGCCTAGGTACAGTACTGTGGTTAGCAGGGTCCATGTTCCAAGATTTTCTGTGCCAACTATTTTGCATGCAGCTACACCTATGGTAAGAGTTGTACACACTGTCCATAAGTCAATATCTGTCACTGCAGGAAAGCTGGACAGGTCAGGGACAGGGGGACACACATATGGACAGCACACAGCTTGGAGTAACTTACACAGTACCTAATAGGACAGCAGGTACCTGGAAGTCAGTGTACTGCCAGGTGTTAAATGGCTGCCACCTTACTGTGTCAGCACTGACAACAAGTCAATGGCCACCATCTATACCCCTGCAATGACAGGCTGCCACAGAAGGACCACAAGTATGCCTTGTATATCTCCTCTGCTTGTACTAACATTACATTTGCCTGACAAACTATGTGCCAAACAAGAAAGGTTCATGTCAAAAAATCAATGACAGACAGTGGAGAAGCAGATATCATACCCATAAGAAAAAGCAAGCTTATACCAAACTGGTCTCCCAGCTGTCTGTTTGCAAGATGTGGGCCTGTGTCTGACTGTCATATATGGGCCTGTCCAGATGTAAGTCTGTGACAGGTTGACAGATAGGGATAACATGTAGCCTCATAATAACTTAGCAACACAAACCATCTGAGGTATTGTCATTGTGAATCATCATGGATTATCCTGGACCTCATTAACAGGGACATTGGCAAACTCCAAATACTTGACCCCACACAGTCTGCCTTTCTCAAGGGGAGGTATGTCAGTGAACTCTGGATGACTTCCTTGAGAAAGCCAACAAAGGCATGGATGTAAATAATAATTTTTTTGGGTGGCAAAAGCCAGGGTACCATTTGGCCGGGCTTATATAGGCCCTAGGGCCAATAGCTTAGTACCTACCTATGAACCTATGATAGAAAGATGGCGCACTCTAGCCACCTTGACTTGGCCAAATCCTGACACACTATTCCTCACTTGGCCATAGTACATGAACTCTGTCAACTAGGCAGCAATCTATATGTTACCAGATGGGTAGCAAACTGGTTCATTAATAGAATCCACATAATCATAATAGAGGTGGCCAAGTCAAACAGTACACCCGTAATGAGTGGCATTCCCCAGGGATTGGTCTGGGGGCCTCTGGGATATAATTTCCTGAGGTGCAGGCCAAAAACACTGGCCTATGGCTGACTAAGTTGGCAGATGACTGCAAGATGGGAACAGTCATCAATACCCAAAGTGATGTGGACATCCTACAACAGGGTCTCACTAAAACAAATAACTGCTGCTAGAAACATGGCCTCAAGCTGAATGCCTGCAGATGCATCATCATCCCCTTTGGGGAGACTGATATCCCCACATATTATCACATTAACAGCAATGTCCTACATACACAATCAGTAGTGAGGCATTTGGCCACCCAGGTTGATAGCAACCTGAAGTCTGAGCACCATGTTGCTTCCATTGTACATAAAGCTTCATAGATGGGCCAACACAAAAGTAAGGGTATCTCGTCCAGGGACAAAGATGTCATAAGATCCATGTATTCTAACCTTATAAGGCTAATTATGTTGTACAATGCCCCCTTTGGCATGTACCTCACAAAACACATGCAGCAGCTGGAGAGATCACAGAGGTACCTCACCGGGAGAATTCAGGACCCCAATCACCACCCTATACAGACAGACTAACAGCATTGTTCCTCTACTCAGTTTCATACAGACTTCTCAGTGATGACCTAAGTCTGGCATACAAAGCAATCCAGACTCTGCCTTGATAGGACTGCTGCACATTTGGAAGTCAAGGCCCACTAAATCAACCAGTAGGCACAGCATCAACCTGGATTGTGATATCAGTAGGGCTTGTTGGTGTAACAGATACGTGTACCACAGACTCCCCCATCTGTGGAATACACTCCATGTCCACATCAAGCTGAGTGCCTCAGTACCCCTTGTGAAGTGCTCCCTGTATAACTGCATGGGAAACAGAAAATACAGTCCTGTGATTACACCTGTGTCCTTGCTGTATAGGGTCGCTGGGTGCTGCCATGTCTTAACATGGGCTATACTCTCATCTGCTAGGGTTATAAGGGCTTCAGGGCCAATAGCCTAGTAACCTCATGTCAACCTATCAACCTATAAACAAATATCTGTCACTGGCTCACCACATAACCCTATGCTGCTCTGCCACTGACATACCTGGAAATCACAGTGCTATGTGGAATGTACCACACATATAATGAACATCTCTGCTCAGTAGAATGCACTCTGTACCCACACCCATACCTCTCAACCTGTTAGAGCAAGAAATCTGGACAAGGTCATAAATAAAAGTAAGACAAAGGCCTAAAAATAGGGATGATATTTAAATATAGTTTGTCACAAACTTAGAAAGTTGATGGAATAACAGGTTTTGCATTAGCATGAATTTTCTAAAGGTTACGAAGTCTGAAACTCAAATGTTCTGTCATTATTTCCTAACTTCAGTCTTTAATTATTTGCCACCAATTTTCCAGAAAATAACAATTTTATGAAAAATGGAACAAAATTATGAGACAAACATTTGGACATTCGGCAAAAAAACTATACATTTGAAAGGTATGAGTCACACCAAGATATGACTGTCCAGTTAAGAAGAATAACACAAAAGCAGGTGATCCCCAGCCAGTATATCACTGAGGTGCTAGACTGTTTACACAGCTTCATCAGCCAATATCCTGTAGCTACACCTACCAACTGGCCGGATTGGACAAGAATGTCTATAGTGTGGCTCATAATTTTGGTCTGTGCATCATACATCTCATATTTCTCAGGTAAACCACTGTGGTGATCCAATGATTCAGTCTCAGACATCATATATGTCAGGATATGTCTGCTAAAACAAACCCTGTTACACTAGCAACTTTCCACATTAATAAGAGCAATATTTACAGTAATTCCCTATGTTTGGGCCATTGTCCCCCTATTTTGACAGGCTATCTCCAGATTCCTTGCACTAGCAGGTTGAGAGTTATGGCTGTAGCACACAAATCCCCGGACTGGAGTACAACTATCTCTGGAATGGAGTCCCACTCTTGCTATAGAAGGTCATACTAGGCATGCTCCTACACTTAGAGAATTACAGCCCATGTCTAAACCCCCTTCGGACTATATAACTGTATTGTGCATAGATGCCTTTGCATACACACAGCTATGTACACCTTAACTGACTCTACCCACACACATCAGACAGGATTAACCTCAACTAGCTGTAGGTGGCCTATATGTGATATATCTGCATCTGTTGCATGTGATACACAGACATATATATGGGCAACATATAACAATATTTCAAGCATACACACACATAGACATGGGGAAGAAAAAGATAGACAGTGATAGAGAGAGAGAAACATGCAGGAAGACACACACACATAGTGAGTCATAGACAGGGATACCCTGAAAGGCATAGAGTTATGTCCTGCTGTGGACAGTTGCATACCAGTTGTAAACAGTTGAATGTGCCAGTATGAAGGGGAGCTCCATTGTATAATAGTACTGAGGAAGGGGTTGTAATAGCACATCACCTGCTTTTGTGTATTTTTAAATTAAAGCATTATAAGGCCTTTCCCACTCAGTGCACTTCCCATTGCTAGATCTGCTGATGTCATTAACCTTAGAAGTACCTTTGGACACTTGTCAGGCCTATAAGCTCTGTGGCATGTGCGATAACTGTGTAACGTTATAGTACAAATAACTAGATAGGTACGGGTTCTAATCTCAGTCCTGGCAAATGTAAGTAAGTGTGTGTGTGTGTGTGTGTGTGTGTGTGTGTGTGTGTGTGTGTGTGTGTGTGTGTGTGTGTGTGTGTGTGCGCGCGCGTATGTGTGCATGTGCATGAGAGCTTGTGTTTGTAGATTAAAAGTTTGTAGGCCATTCCCACCCAACACACTTCCCATTGCCATACTTTACAAGGCCTGCTGATGTCATTCACCTTAGCCTTCAGCCATATAAGCTCTGTGGCACTTGAGATAACTACATAACAGTATAGTAGAAATAACTAGATAGCCAGGGGTTCTAATCTTAGTTCTGGCAAATGTGTGTGTATGTTTGTAGGTTAAAGTATTTTATGGTCTTTGCCACCCAGGTTTACTTCCCATTGCCATATTTTACAAAGGCTGCTGACATCATTCACCTTAGAAGTACCTTTGGAGACCCCTTAGCCCTATAAACTCTGTGCTGCATGCAATAACTGCGTAACACTGTAACACAAATAACTAGATATATAGGGGTTCTAATCTCATTCCTGCCAAATGTAAGTGTGTGGATGTGTGTGAGTGAATCATATCACTGGGGGTGTGAGTTATACCATGTTGAGGTGTGCTCCACCCAGTATACTTCCTATTGCTCTACTTTACAAGGCCTGCTGATGTCATTCAGTTTAGAAGTACCTGTATAGACTTTTCAGCCTTATAAGCTCTGTGGCATGTGCGATAACTGTGTAATATTATATTACAAATAATTAGATAGGTAGGGGTTCTAATCTCAATATTGGCAACTATAGTACTGTGTGTGTGTTTGTATGTGAAGCATATCCCCTGTGGCTGTTGTGTGTGTCGGTTATACCATTTTAAGGCCTGTTGACTCCCTCCCTCCCCATGGCATTACTTTAAAGAGGCAGTTAATGGCATCTGCCTTACATGCACCATGTTAAACTCTATAGGCCATACCAGTCATCTGTACAGATGTATATGGAATATCCACATGTTTGCAAACTATATGTTGTCTGTGTCCCGTAACAATGGGCATTTATGAGTAATCATTGCCATATATGTCACTGTTACCATAGTGACAGACATGTCAGCATCAGACTCCACCAGACCTCCCAACCATTCCGAATTACTCGGTTTTTACCGAGTTTTGGAGTCCAAATGAAGGGGTGTCACAATTCCTGAGTGGCACCCCTTCATTTCTGATTTTTCTTTGGATTTTTGAAATTTTCGCACTGTCGGATCTGACGTCATCACGTGCACAATGACGTCAGCTCTGCCAGGCTACCAGCCAGTCGGAATTAAGCTCAAGGAGCTCACATCATCATTTCCGGCTGGCTGAAACTATGGGAATTTGAGCAGTTAGAGCTGGGATTAATGGCGGCGCCGTGGCAAGGAAGCTGATCAGTTAGAGCTGGGAATTGGGGATTAATGGCAGCAACAGTTTGCCAGGCCAGGATTAATGGGCCGACGAGCAGAAGAAGAGCAGTTCGCTGGCTGGGATTAATGGCAGCAAGCTGGTGGGCCGAAGAGCTTGGATTCAGACAGGTAAGGAACAGTGTGTGTGTGTGTCTGTGTGTGTGTGTGTGTGTGTGTGTGTGTGTGTGTGTGTGTGTGTGTGTGTGTATGTGCAGTCATGCATGGTGAGTGTCCAAGCTGGTTTGTGCAGTGATAGTGTTATAAGAAAGGCTTTTTTAAGGTAAGCTTCACATTATAGTAAGGGGCAGGGTTTAGATTACAGTCATGAGCAGGATTAAAGTAGGGATTGGATTAGGGTAAGGGTTAGCACCTATTACTAAAGTAAAGTAGGGGGCAAAGCCACTCACCCACCTTAGCAATTCATGCTAACCCTAACCTTTCCAATCACTATTTAGACAAATTTGAGCTGAATGCTTGGTAGGATTATGGGTAGTACATAAAATAAGGAAATGCATTCCCTTGTTCGATATACTGTATCACTCTTTTTTTTTTTTTTTTGGTATAATGACTGGTCAGCATGTTTTGGTTGATGTTTTGTGTGTCAATCATGAAACAGTTCTACCATTTATTACATCGTCATTGTACTGTACAGACCAGTTCAAAGCTAACAGTGCCACTATTATTTTTCTGCAGTTGTAGTACATTCAGCAAGGATAAATTACCCAGTTACTGTGTTTGAAAGTTTTTTACATGGTTACAGAATGCATTCGCTTATTAAGCTACCAGAAACCATGCAGATGAGCAGTTTTGTTTTTCGTGAGGTAGCAAGTTATTGATTTACATTACTAAGATTAGCTGCAGTTAATACACTTGCATTAGGACATTCTTCTGCTTAGAGAGAGGATACACAGCAACAAATTAACATCCAATAGAAAAGGATGATCCAAAATAAAATAGTAACCTTTAGTCTTGAGAGTATCACAGAGGCATCACTAAGCTCTGTCACTGAGGATACCAGTCGGTTTGGTATTATATATTGTAGGGGAAGTCAGGGAGCAAATCATATGCTCTTTTACTGCTACAGTAAATGCAGTCCATACAAGCCATGCTACATGGGTACCAGAAGAGACAGAGTCACTGGACATCAATGATGCTTGCATGAAGAGAAAAATGCTTTTCCTCTCCTTCTACCACACCAATGGCCCAGTCCAAGTGAGTCAAAATATGAGAAGATAATTTCCAATATTTCTTTCAATTTTATGGCAGAATTTATCAATCCCATTAAGGACTTTGTCTTTGGAGCCTTACTGAACCCAGTTGCTTTATCTGACATTCCAGAAAATTATAGTTTTTAGTAGTACTTCATGTTATTTTTGTAAAGTGATGCCTCATCTGTAGAAAAGGGAACAGTTGGATCAACATTAAAGGTCCATTTCTGTCTTAAAATTTGGTTTTCTGGGTCTCATATGGGTAACCTTTTGCTGCACAGGGTCCTTGCAAGTTGTGTAAAAACATGATTTCCTAACACAGACAACCCACTTACCACCCTACACAGTGCACTTCTGGAAGTCCCCTTAATGCTTTATTGGGTGTTTTAGCCACACTTCTATTTCATTGCACCGGAGGTCTTCTAAATTGGGAAATAGTACAGTACAGTTTGGCAGGGGCCTCCTTTCCCATTCTATGGCTGTACTTCTGGGTGCTAGTTTAATTACCTTTTGAGTTAAGGTTTTGGCGTCTTAGGTAAACTTGTGATTCATTGCAGTACAGTTTTTTTTACAAATTGTATAATGGTACAGTGTATTGATACAAAGGGTCCTTTTATCATATCATAGGTTACATTTTTGGTTCCACCTAACTTATCTTTTGGGAGTCAGAGGTACAATTTTCCTACACAATAATGTGGTACTTGTAAAGTGCATAATGACATGTCTATCACTGCAAACACAGTTAGTTTGTGGATGTAAGCATTGCAGAGGGAGATGGCCAGGGAGAGGGTACTGTGTTCCTGTACTCGACTATGACAGTAAATAAAAAACACTTGAGCCACCATGTTTCCTCTTTCTCTTTATGCAGTGGACAAGCTCAAGACCCTTCACAATCAATGTTTATTTTCCCACTCTTTCTAAAAACTGGCTAATATTCATTTCATGCAGTCCTGAAATGTATTATTTTTCTAAAGTAAACTATACATTAAATAAGTTTATTCTAGTCCTCCAACATAATTTATTTGGCAAAATACTTCCATGTGTCTCCATTGTATCGCCTAGCTTGCATGTTCAGAATGAGTTCCTTTATGTCAGGTACTTTTTGAAGCATGGTGCTCAGACCCTTTGTGTGTGTCTGTGTGTGTGTCTTGTAAGCCAGCATGATTTCTGTACTGGGATAACGACTCGACTGCCTTGTAAGCCATGATGGATTTAATGCTATTGCAGGTAAGGTACTGGAATCAAAGTCAAAATAATGAACGCAGCTGATAAGGTACCCTAATATGGTAAAGGGGACGCATTTTAAAAAGCGGTGAACAAGCACTTCTCTGAGCAGTCTACACTTCAGAGGAGGTGGTGAGAAGCAAAATAGCTGAAGGATTTGAGGATAGACTTAAAGTTTGTCTGTGTGTGTATGTGTGTGTAGGTCTATAGCTTGTATTTACTAACATACACTTAACGCTTATTGTTACCATCCCCGGTAGTCAGCGGTTACAATTAGCTCTCTCCCAGCTGTTTTGTCCCCAGTTTACAGTTTCATCAAAACTTCTTGTGAAACATCCTAGGGGTTAGTAACCTTGTAGCATTCTGCCACTATACCTTATGAAACTGCCCTGTTGGGATAACTTGTTGGCGTTTGGTTAGTTTACTGCTCTCTAGGACTGCATTGTCTCACTAGCACTGCCTGTACAATTCCTAATATATACAAGTTGTTTTAACCATGTTTTTAAGGGTATCCATGTTTGATTTTTTTTGTACTTGTTTGCACTGTTTTAAATACTGTGTGCCCATCTTCGGTCTAGCTGGATTTTCTGCTCTTTAGCCCTTATACCTTCCTCTCATCTTACTAACAGTCCTCCAGGGCCTTCCTCCTCTAAATCTGCAACTCTCCTTCCTTATCTCCACTTGCTTCACTACCTGCCTTTGCTGTAGCCTTTATAACCCATAGCACTACCAAATCTACACATACCTGTTGTTTCCAACCTCCTTTTCTCCATTCATCCCTTTCTGTCTTTCTTCAGCAACTATAACCGGCTCCTCCTGCATACTCTATCTTTCTCCTTTCCACATTTTGTTTTCTTTTAGGTTCAAAACCTGGCAAAACTAACTGTAATTCAAGTGCTCTAGCATTCTATTCAAGCACCTTAACATCTGATATCACCTGGCCAAAACAGCCTTCCCAGCAACAGTTAACCTCTCCAACCTGTATGTTCAACCTAAGTTACTCTGAGTCTGTACCAATTATTAACAACTAAGCAAGTGTCCTGATCATCACGGACCTCTGCCAAGTGCACTACTTTCCCTCTACTCCTTGCTCCATCCTCCAAATGCTATCCTTCTCCCCCACTTCCAAGTTCTCCTTGATATTCCACTTCAACCTTAGGCCAGCTATATCTCTAATTGCTTTAATTCACAGGCTTCCTGTATCCATTTCTCCTGTCTGTTCACTTGCTCCATCAATATCCCCCCCACCAAACTCCAGAATTTTCTCCTTTGGTCTTGCTATCATACTTATTAATTGTCACCATTTTAGTGTGACTAGGATGATGTTGCAGACTGTGAAGGTATATTTATGCAAGCAGTGTGTGAAGGTATATTTATGCAAGCAGTGTCCATGCCTCATATTTTTGTTGTGTTTTTTTTTGTATTTTTGTGGCAAATCACTGAAGGATTGAATTCACTGAATAATGACAGGCATTTGAATTTCAGACTTCAAATACTGAGCTTATAATCTTAGAAAATTGCTAGAATAAAAGTTTTTGATACCATTTATAATATATATATATATATATATATATATATATATATATGTATATATATATATATATATGTATATATGTGTATGTTTGTGTGTGTGTGGAAGTAGACATATGATGGAAATGTTCTGAATTGGGCAGTTGTCGTCATTGCTTATACATTTTGTTTCATTCAATGAATGTGGGTTTCAAGGGCAGAAACATTTTAATGCAGCCAAGTCTATTTTCATTGTGAGACAGTATTGCTTTGTTTAGCAGATGTCTTAGTGTTTGTGCAGTGTGCTATAAAATGTAAAAATAAAATCCAAATCATTGTAAAAGTAAAGCAGTATGCACATTAGTGTTTTTGGTAAATGGGGCGACATAGCCAATGGGGCAAAATAGCCTAAGCCAGGTAATGGGACATTGGAATGGCTGCAGGGGGACTCTGGTGGCATATTTTGGTTGTTTGTTTTTCAGTTTGCGTTTGAAAGTTGATATCCCACAATGCCATTGGAGTGGGTGGGGTTACATAATTATGTATGCAAATTTTATGTTAATCAGCGTGCAGATTTGTACCTATTTTTCATGGGCCTTGTCCAGATTTTTGATGCTTCCAGGTTGATAGGTATGGACTCCGCACCTGTCTGAAACATCATGCTGATACAAAGTCTGTTACTCAATCACTTTTCCAGGTATGTAAGAGCAATGTATGAGACCAGTTGCTATTTTGGGTGTTTTATCTCACCATCTATGAAGGCATTCTCAAGATTACTTGTTGTAAGAGGTAGTAAGTTATGTCCCCAGCATATAATCTCTGTGGTGCATGTAATGTGTACATAGCACTATAGTGCATACAAGTGGATACATAGGGCTACTAATATATTGGCAACTGTGTATGTGTTCCTGTATGCACATCCCCTGTGGCTGTCTTTACTGTGTGTATATGATGGTTACACAATTTTGTGCGCCTCTTCCATCCTGTTAGTTCCCCCATTGCCAGCCTAGTTGCAGCCCCTACAGATGTTATCCACCTTACAAGCACAGTTACACAGTTTCTAACACAAAGACACTGTAGTGCATGCAATAGTCATATCACTGCATATTGTACATAAATAGATAGGTGGGTCATCTAATATGAGAAGTGTCAACTCTGTCTGCATGTGTGTTTCAATGCATGTCCCCATGCAGCCGTGTGTGTGTGTGTGTGTGTGTGTGTGTGTGTGTGTGTGTGTGTGTGTGTGTGCGTGTGTGCGTGTGTGCGTGTGTGTGTGTGTGTGTGTGTGTGTGTGTGTTTGTTTCAGGTGGCACTACCATGTTAAGGGCCTCTGAACCCACCACTGACATTCTTAATAGCCCCTGCAATTGTCACCCACTTGAACAATAGTGGCAGACATGGCAACACTACATTACCTCTGTGGTGTTTCTGTTATGAATCTAGCAGTATTGTTTATACAATTGGGCTGGTAGAGGTTAAGCTATCAGCAGGAGCAGGTCATGAATCTGTGTGTGTGTGTGTGTGTGTGTGTGTGTGTGTGTGTGTGTGTGTGTGTGTGTGTGTGTGTGTGTGTGTGTGTGTGTGTGTGTGTTTGAGTCTGTATGGATGTATGTATGTATGTATGTACCATAAAGATTTCTGGTTAAAGCCATATGGGAAGCTGGGGCAAACAGCAAACATTGAGCACATCCTTTACATATTGCTGTGATAGACAAGGGAAATAGATAGCAGAATAGGTCATGCATTTGAATGCACCTTCCAAAGGGTATGTGTTGTTACATGACAATATCCGTCATTAATCTGCAATGTCAGTCTGTCATGATTTTCCAAAACATTGGCCAGAAAACCACAAGTTTATGACAGCTGGAAAGAAATTATGTGTCAGACATCAGGACAATCTGTAGACATATGCAGAGTTCAGAGGTATGGCCAACATCTGCACCAATGCCTCCCAAGCTCTTAGAGCAAGAAATGTTTACAAAGCCATAAATAATGGGGTGACAAATGCCACATAATAGGAGCATGTAAAATATTGCTCCTACAAACTTATAAAGGTGATAGAATAACAGGTTCTGCATTAGCATAGTCTGAAAGGTATGACGTCTGCAACTCATAATGTCTGTCATGATTATTTGGCATCAGCCCACAATGATTTGGCAATGAATTTCCAGAGAAAATGGACCAAAAATATGAGGTGAGAATCTGGACATTCTATGGAAATCTGTACAGTTGAGAGGTATGTCTGTACCACCCTGCAGGTTGCAGTCCATGTTTGGCAAGGTGTAACCTGTGACAACAACTGAAACAGTGGAAAAAGGTCCCAAGACTTTAGGACAAGAAACATGTCATACAGTTCTGTACTGATAGCACAGAACAGTTATTAAACATCAGAGGCACCTTAATGTTATGAGAAATATTGTAAGCTAAGGAAATGTCACACAAAGAAGGTGTCATAATAGCAAACCAGAGGAAGCCCTGTGTGTTGCACTTGTCATGGGCATGCTATGTCCTGCCAACTGTCACATTACTATAAGTTGTGTCCTACACTCCACATTTGGTAATGTCATACACACATCATGTGTTGCCTATGTGTGTGCTATATGTAGACATGTGAAGGCCCTGTGACTAACTGGTGCCCACAAGATAGGTTAATCTGTTGGTGTTAAAGTAATGGCTAGGCTTGTGAGGGACCTAGTGCTGGTACTCAAGTAACCTCCTCTGTATGTATGAGCCTGTGGTACTACAGAACACTCAGGTGACAAGTATGAAGGCTAGCTGGCTGTATCAAGGGGTATGTATGCAAGGTCACACTGTCTGCCCCCAGTGTCCCTCACACACTGCTGCATGCATACACACCTGGTAAACATGTACATATACAGCTGTATCTTGGCTATTAAAAGGTCAGTGTGCTTCCACTCTGCCATACTCATCATTGGTAATGTCAGCAGACCCACAGCCTGCAGACACACAGACACCTGGAACACAAACAGAATACAGTATGTGAGACTACAGTCAGCAGTACTAACAGCAATAATGCATCATGGCTACAAAGGTACATACACTTCGATGTGTACCCATAACAATTGCCAGCAGACAGCATCTTACACAGCATTTATTTTTTATTTATTTATTTTACATTTGTTGACCAGGCTAGTCTAGCTGGATATATGTCCATTTTCAGTAGAGGCCCGGGGAGAATGGCGGAGACAAAATACAATATATAGTAATAGTTCCAAGAAAGACAGCATATAATTTATAACTGAGGTTCAGTTAGACTTGAGCAGAGCAGTATAGTAGGATAAGCTAAAAACAAATATATATAGTAAGCATTTGAAAGATAGCAATCAATAGAAATAAATAAAAATGTATTCTTTCATTACCACAGGAACACATAGAGCAGTAGAGTAGAGGAGTATAGAGAGCGCAGGAAGGGGAAAGAGGTGTCAGTCAGGATTATTGCAGGGACAAAGCCAGTGAGTTTTAAGGTATTCCTTGAGTAGCTTTTTGAAAAGAAGAGTGGAAGTAAGGGTGGTGAGTTCATTAGAAAGCTGGTTCCAACTTTTTCCTACTGTGCTGGAAAAAAGTGAGTCCCCTGCTTTGTTGTTGGATTAAATTGTGGGAACTAGTAGCTTGTTAGCTGAGTGAAGTGTAGTAAGATTTTTGTAGGCGGTAATCACATTAGTGAGGATTGGGGTATTATTAGGGTGATAAAGAATCTTATGGGAGATGACAAGTTGTTGGCAAAGTAGTTGGTTCTGCAGTTCTAACCATCCCAGTTGCTTGATGTTGTGACAGTGGTGAGTTCTAAAGGGGGGGGCCAGTGGCAAATCTGGCTATGTTATTGTAACATGCTAAAAGTTTGAAGAGGTTGCTTTTAGAATGATTGGTATATATTGCAGAAGCATAGAGTAGGGTAGAGATCAGATGGGTATGGGAAATAGTTATTCTGGCAGAAGGGGTTAGGAAGGGTTTTATTCTGTAAAGGGTGCCAAGTTTTTTGTTAAAAGACTTTATTGTAGAGTTAATATGGTGATCATAGCTAAGGTAGTTATCAATTGTTACTCCCAGTAGATGGGTAGTAGTGTCAGGGGATATGTTATTTCCATTGTTAGAGGTTACAGTGAAGTACAGTTGAGGTGACTTAAGAGTAGGAGCAAAGAGCAATAATTTTGTTTTTTGGGGTTCAGTAGGAGACCATGCTGCAAGAACCAGTTACATTAGTACACTGTACTATATTCACCCTGTGCATCAGACCCATATTAGCATGTCCCTGCATCGATGTTATGGATAACAGGGAAGTGGCACAAGTATCATCACATGCACAGGGTGTGGTGTGGGTTTGCCAGAGGCCTAGGCTGGGCCATACAGTTGACATCATGTATGTGTGTGTCTGGAGGGGTGTTGTTCAACTCGGCTGTGCAGAGGAGCTGTGTGTGCCTGGATGTGACCTGCCTGTGATAGAGATGTGTGAGTGTTTATATGCACACAGTCATACCATGTGGTTGCCCTACACAGGGGTATGTTGTACAGTTCACTGTCTCCGGCCAGGGACACGGGAACTGGTTCTGACAGGAGTCTCACTGGCACCACCAAGCCCAAGGCCATATACAGTAGTACTCACTGACGGTGACTGCTGTCTGCTGGATCCGTGTCCCTGACAGGACCAGCCAGGACCACGTGTCCATGGCTTTCTCCATTGTGGTGTGGACAGCACCCTCCCTTTGGTAGTGCTGGTGGTACTGTCACTTCAGGAGTGTGAATGTGCACGGCCATGTGGACTCTCAGCTGATGCTCTACTCTCACCACATGCTCAAGCACAGACATTGCACAGTCGAGCAATGACAATGTCTCACCCACCATCTATCCACGACATCAGTATAATAACGTATGGCATCACCAAAGCCATGGAGGTCATCACGCATGGCAGTAAGTTTTGCATTTATGACCTTGAGAATCTGTCCGGTGTTGCATTCAGAAAATGCCTGTGCCTGCATGATGGACTGAAACACTTGTGACAGGGGCTTGATGGGCAGCAGTCCTCCTTCGAGCACCCTTGCCCATCCGTCTATGTGGGACCTCGCCTTCTCTCTGGCTATGGCTAGTGTCAACACTCACACTTTCCATAGTCACCGCACTAGCCTGTTCCATGCCACCACCCTCCAACTGTGGCTGCTGGGGGCTAGGTATCTGTGGGCATACTGACTGTGTGCGGGGGACATTGTGAGTGAAAGTGGGACACCAACCAATGGCACAGATTCAGCCCCAACAACCCCACCTTTTCCTCACTATGACCACCATCATCATCAGAGTCCGCATAGGCACTGACATCAGGTTGTGAGGGGGAGAGGCACCAACCCCCATGTTTACCTGAGAGGGGAAGATAACATATGTAAATTAATATCTGGACTATAATGTTTGCTGATACACACAACACAAGCTCTCATGCACACGCACACATACACACACACACACACAACACACACACACACACACACACACACACACACACACACACACACACACACACACACACACACAAACTCCACCTGGTAAGTGACCTGGACTGGCCTTGTTGAAACTTGGATGTGTGTCACACACAATCACCCTGCAGGGGAATGAGCACCCTGTCCACATCAGGCAGAGTAGCTAGCTACACCTTTGCAGGTGTAACATGGTCAGCTGGAAGGTTAACAGCACATACACCCTTGGGATGCAACCTGTGTCCCTGTTGTATGGGGACATCAGCTGCTGCCTTGCATACACATGGGCTAACATGTGGCCTAGGGATATGGCCACTCAGGGCCCACAGCCTAGTAACCTGGCATGGTACATGGAATACCATAAGTGGCCTGTCTGCTGTGACAGACGGCGTTGTTATGTGTCCACACACATCAGTGCCATCAACTGCTGGGTGTCCCCTATGGCACCGTTACAGTACCATGTATTCAAGCCTACATCCCACAAATAGGTGAGTGCTCCTACAGGTGCGTGTGGACAGTCCAGGAACATCTGAGCTACACAATAACTGAGATCAATGCATATGTGTTGTAGGGTGATCTCATAGGTGTCTGACATCTTCAGCACCCAGATGCATGTGGAATGCATACATGTGCCCGAAGGATGTAGACCCCCCTGCCAGACAAAAGTGTATTTCTGCACACCAGCTGACCAATACATGATTTTTGTCCACATAGTTTGGGGAATGTGTCTCTGGCATGCAGGAACCCCTTTGGGCACAGTGATGGTATTTGGGTATCTGGTACTGTATCCTTTGCTTACATTGTATGCTCAGTATGTACACACTGCTGCTGACCAAGTGCCAGCATCCACCCACTATTATTACCTATAACTTGCTGTCCTGTTGCAGGGGTCACCAGGTATGCTAGCCATAGGTGTGAGGCAATCAGATACAGGTGTGAAGTACACAATCACCTAGGCAGAGTATGACAGAAATGGTCAAGGAGACCTGGACAATCTGTGAAATGACCCTGTATGACATTGTCAGACTAACAGGGGCTCAATGATGATACATGATGTGATATGCCAGTTGTATCCACCATTATGTACAGTGTGTCAACCCTGCACTGACCCAGTCATCAGGGAGCCTAAATACTTGCCACTACCATCAGTGAGGGATGTACACAATAGCAGGATGACAAGTACATGCACATTAAAGTACAATTACCCTTCAGAGCACACAGAGATCAGTCAGTGTGGGGATCACTTCTCCCTTTCTCTCCACATCCCCAATAACATTCCACACTGGCACATCTATGAGGTTAACATCTCAGCAGAGCAGTCAATCCAAACCATCTGTCAGCCTCTCTGCCCAACCAGTATTTCAGGTCTCTGGCCAAGTAGCTGACACACACACTTTGCTATTTCAGTTTTGAATCACACACACACACATACACGCATACACACTCACACACACACACACACACACACACACACACACACACACACACACACACACACACACACATACACATACACACACACACACGCACATGCACACTCCTTTAAAGTCTGGCACAACTTTGCTACCTATGGGCCCTTCACCCCAGTCTTTCAGGTAGTTCTGACTGCCACAATCCATCTCTTTAACAGCTACTATAAGGAAGGTCCTCAACAAAGGGTGAGAAATCCTATTGTGTAATTAACATATTAGCAAAATGGTAAGTGTGACTAAGCCCATGGCTATTGGAGTGAGCTATACAGTGTCACCACATGCATATGCACATATTCTAAGAGCTGACTTAGTGCTATACAGACCAGACACAATGACAAGGTGTAACGATATGTGATAATAACTAAGAAAGTAACAAGAGAATACTCGATCAATGCAGTAACTATACAGTTCTGATTCACAGGGATTCATTTATGACAACATTGCAGGACAGTCTGCAATACATACAGGAAATGTGTAAAGTACTTGGTACATAAGATGATACTAGGCTATTGGCCTGGGTTCCCTCATAAGCCTATCCTAGATTTTTGCCCATGTCCCTTCAAAGTCAACACCAGTTTCCCCTGTCCAGCTGGGATACAGGTGGGATCCCAGGGGTGTCTTTTGTGTTTCCCATGTAGTCATCCAGCTTCATCTTAAAGAGGGCTAGAGAAGTACTCTGCTAGACATGAGGAGGGAGTGTATTTTCCAGACAGTGTATTCTTTGAGACACAACTCTATCCCGCCAACAAGTAATATTCAATTCACAGACCAGGTGAGGGCCTTGCGTACGGGTTGTGTGAGTGGGACTTGTCCTACAGATATGCAAAAACCCCATCCAGGCTGCTTTGGGAATGGCCTTGTTAGCCAGGCACACATCACCTATGATCAGTCTGTATGAGACTGAGCAGAGTGACAGGGCTTTCAGATTATCTGTATAGAATAGGTGTTGCAGACCCTGGATTTTCCTGGTCAGGAACCTCTGTGGTCTCTGCAACTGCGGTTTGTGTTTGGCAAGGTACATGGCAAATGAGCCACTGTACTTGGTAATGGGTCTGATAAGGAAGGCGAACAGGGATGCTATGGCCTCCTGGTTCCTGGATGATATACCCTTATTTGTGAAGGTTGCCATGTAGACAGCCTTCTGTACAATGGTGTCAATGCAGTGGAAAACTGTCAGGCTGCTATCAGCCCTGGTGCACAAGTCACCTCATGCCTGATTGCATGCTCAGTACATTGTTATTCCTGTCATAACTAGTGTGGATGACATCTACCACAACAGGGATAATAATGCATTTCCTGGCATTCAGTTTGAGGTAATGCTTCTGGCACCAGTCGTTAATTTGTGTAAGGGCCTCTTAGAGGATGCTCACATCACTAGGGGGGGGGGGGTGTAAGACAGTGGCCAGCTTGCAGTCATCTGTGCACCTGATCAGCCACAGACCACTGGTTGTGTCTTGCACCTCAGAGCAGTATATCCCAAACAGTAGAGACCCCTAGACAGATCCTTGAGGTACAAAGCTCTTTAAGGTTCTACTACTAGAGGTGGCTTTCACTACATTGACTGAGTGGGTACTAGCATTGAGCCAGTTAGCTACCCATCTGATAGCATACAGATTGATGCCTAGCTGCATAAACTTATGTATTATGGCCAACTGGGGATTATTGTCAGAGGCTTTGGCTAGGTGAAGATAGGCAGTGTGCATCATATTCTCCTCGTCCATGTGTTTGCTGACTGCTTCAAAGAAGTCAAACAGGTTTAACAGACCTGATTTCCCTTTGACAATAGCAAACTGTGCGGGCTGAAGCATTTTGAGGTTGCCGAGGTCCCTGTTTATAAGGTCCTTGATACTGCCAACCACGGTCTTGCAGATCAGGCTAGTTAGGCTGATGTGCATATGACTGGCTGGGTCAGTGGATGCTCCACCTTTGTGTAGAGGGGTGACAGTGACTGTCCTCCATGCAGATGGGATAACACTGATGCTCAGGCTTTGGTTGCCTACAGTGTGTAATGGAGTTGAGAGCTCATGCCTGAGTTCATGTAGGATGCAGCCAGGGATGGTATCAGGCCTATGGAGACTTCTGTGTGTCACCTTTAAGAGGGCATTACAGACCTGCTTCCTGATGATGAGGGGAGGGGGGCAGGTTCTGTGCATGTCCATGTGTACCAATGGGGGGACAGGGTTTTGATGTTTACACTTAACCGGTTTGCAGCAGGTTGGCTATATCTTTGTCGTATGTGTATGTGGTGTTATTGACCATCAGTTCAGAGCAGATTTGGATGCTGCCTCTGAGACTGCAGACGTATGTGTAGAAGGCCTTGTGATTGGCCTTAGTGGATGTGTCCAATTTGCACTCAAAGTTAGCCATAGAGTAATTCACCTGTGACCTTATTTGCTTGTTCAGACAAAGGTGAGATTGTTTCCAATTTGGCACCTGCTCCTTCTTGGTCCTGCAAAGCCAATATATCCCCCTGTTATGGAGTTTGCGTATTGCTGCTGTCCACCAAAAAGGTTTGCTCTACCTTGGGGGAGAAGATTTTGTCCTTTCAGGTGTTGCTGAGACCATGCAGCTATGTAGGTGCTCATATAGATGTTTGGTGTAGGCCTGGACACAAAGTCATAACACAATTAAACACTTTTCCAATTTCAACCTGCTAATTATAATCAAACTAGTAATTATTTCTGATTCAAGGCAATACAACAACCTATAACTGTAGACATTTATTTCTGTTGGATGCACTGAAACTAAGATTACACATTTCTAAAACAAGTGCAGCATATTTGTCTGCTATTTTGCAAATCATGTCTGTATGTTTGAGGCTTCCAACTACTACTATTAATACATACATGTGCACAGGTAATACTTGATATACATTTCTGTTCTTTGTCAGTATGGCACACTGTGTTTACACTCTTGCAGCTCAGTCATACCTCTCAACCTGTTAGACATGACATCTGGACAAATGCACACATAAATGGGGGGCAAAGGCCCAAAAATAGTGACACTTTATAAATATTGCTGTAACACATTTAGGCAGTTGATAGCAAAGTAGGTTTTGCATTCACAGGAATACTCCGAAGGATATGACATCTGACATTCAAATGTATGCTATTATGTTATGACTTCAGTCTTTACTGATTTGCCAGTGATTTGCCAGACAAATTACAACTGTATGAGAAAATTAATACAAATATGAGACAAACATGTGGCCAGTCTGCAAAACCCTAGACAGTTGAAAGGTATGAGCTCGGTATACAACATACAGTTCAACACACACTTCTGTGCCAGTTGTGCACATACCCTATATAGGTCTCTTTTATTTGTAAGACAAGCATATGTATTATAATAGTATTCAGAAATGACATATGAATATTTACAACATCCCAGGTAACTGGCCTGACAGTGTCACAGTCAGTAATGTACAAAAGACACTCCAGTAGTAGTCATATGTGAGCTGACCTTTGCTGGGGTGGCTCAGGGGTCAGAGCTGTGATCTCTGTCACTGCAGGCAGAGCCAGCAGGGATGGCTGTAGGTGCTGGACAGCAACATATCAGTCCAGCAAGTCTTGTTGAAACCTATTGTTTAACTTCCTATTTCCCATTATTGCAACCCCCTTCTGTATCAGTTACATGCTTAATTGTTTGACATATCTGTTATAGTGCTGTACTGTTTTCTCAGAGTAATCCAGAAGTGTAGCTTTCTGTATTCACAGTCTGTCTTTGCATAGAAAAGTGCAGACCTGTTTTGCATAGGCAGCAGCTTGCCTTTTGTAGGCAATGATCATGAGCAGGTGATGGCCTGTGCACTAATTGGTGTCTCCCACTTGCTAATTGTATCCAGAACAGCTGTGTTGTCTTTCCATTAGCCAATGGCATGGCAACACAGTGCTATAATTAAGTCCTTCATGTGGACCTTGCCCATTTTCCTTGCCTGTGAGGAGGACATTATAGGGTATGGGAGCTACAGCATCACAGAGGGTAGGTGGAAATACTGTCCACTGTTTGGATTGATGTGCTATGTCCACAGTTTTGCATGCTGTGTCTGCATACCCATTTCCCTCTTAGCACAGGACATGTGGAAAAAGCCCAACAAAATGGGGGACAAAGTTCCAGAAATAGGGACAGATTGTAAGTATTGCTGTTATACAGTTCAAAACTTACTAGATTAATAGGGTTTGTCTGGACATGAATTTTCTGTGTGATTTGAAGTCTGACACTGATATGTATATGACATACCTCTCAATTGTCCAGATTTACACAGAATGCCCAGAGATTTGCCTCTTATGCTTGGTCTGTTCCTCATACAGTTGTTGTTTTTGGCAAATCACTAGGATGATCTGAGGACTGAAGTCACTAAATAATGACATCCATTTGTGTTTCAGATGTCATATCCTTCAGAAAAGTTATGTTAAAACAAACCCTGTCACCCCAGCAACTTTTTCAGTTTATAGCACCACTATTTAAAATATGTTCTTATTTTTGGGCCTCTGTCCCCCAAGTATGGCATTCTTTGTCCAGATGTTCATAGGTTCATAGGTTCATATGTGTGTACTAGGCTAATGGCCCTGGAGCCTTTACAAGCCTAGCCCATAGAAGTGCCCTGGCATCGTGCCACCTGATGTTAGTTCCCAGTGTCTCTGTCAAGTAGAGCCACTGGAGTGATCCCTGGGGTGAACTTTTTATTTCCCATACACTCATCAAGATTTCTCTTGAAGAAGGCCAGTGAGGTGCTCTGCTTGACATGTATGGGAAGTCTATTCCATAGCATGGGCAGTCTCTGGGTTATGAACCTGTCCCTCCAACATGTTCTGTTGATTGTGGTAATGAGGTTGAGGTCTTTGGACTGAGTGGTGTGGAGGGATTGGGATTTCTTTAGATGTAGTATTTCTAGCAGAGCTGGGTCAGACATGGCATTGTAAGTCAAGCAGAGATTGCCTCTTAGTTGACAATATGAAACAGAGAATAGCTGGAGTTTTCTGAGTCCGTCCATGTAGGACATGTGTTTAAGGCCTAGGTCTCTTCATGAGGTACTTTTGTGGCCTTTCCAGCTGTTGCATGTGTCTAGTGAGGTACATGCCAAATGGGGCATTATACTCAATAACTGGCCTAATGTGGAACGAGTAGAGAGAGATGATGACCTCTTTCTTCCTAGATGCAAAACCCTTGGTAATGTGATGTGCCACATAGAAGGACTTTCTGACCACAGTGGCAATGTGGTGGTCGAAGGAGAGGTTGTTGTCAACTTGTGTCCCCAGATCTCTTATAATGCCTTCAGCATTCAGTGGGCTTCCATTGATGTGGTAATTAGTGGGAACTGAGTTTTTCCCAAAGGGGATGACAATGCATTTTTTGGCATTAAGCTTAAGGCCATGGTTTTGACAGTCAGTCATTGGTCTCAGTGAGGCCTTTCTGTAGGATATCTACATCACTTGGAAGTTAATACTGGCTCTCAGGTTGCAGTCATCTGTGAAGTTGGTCAGTCAGAGTCCTTCTGTGTTGACCTAGACTTCTGAGTAGTAGATGCCAAACAGGAGGGGACCCAGGACCAATCCCTGTGGGACTCCACTCGTGACTGGTCAGCAGTTTGACTTGGAGTCCATTACTTTCACATTGTGGGTTCTATCTGTCAGCCAATTTGCAATCCACCTAGTAATATAGGGGTCGATGCCTAATTTGGTGAGCTTATCAATAATTCCTGAGTAGGGAATGGTATCAAAGGGCTTGGCCAGATCGAGGTAGGCTATATGAACTGCCTTGCCCTCATCCACAGCTCTGGTGACTGAGTCAAAGAAGTCAACCAGGTTGAGCAGGCATGATCTACCTTTCACAAAACCAAATTGCATGGGATCTAGAGTTTGAAGATTCCTTATATGCTTGTTAATTAGGTCCATGATGATGCGCTCCATAGCCTTACATATCGGATGCGTCAGGCTAATGGGGCAATAATTCCCAGGGTCTGTAGTCACTCCCACTTTGTGGAGAGAGGTGACTGTAGCAGTGCACCATTTTGTAGGGACAAAGCCTGAGGTGAGGCTGTGATTAAACAGAGCACACAGATGTGGTGCCAGTTCACTTTGTAGTTTATGTAGAACACATCCAGGGATATTGTTGGGTCCCATGGAAGCTGTATTCTTGGCCGTGGACAATGCAGCTTTAACCTGTGCTGCAGTAATGCTGGGTGCCTGGCATTCCTCCAGTATTGTGACTGGTCCTTTGGGGGGGGGGGGTAAAGTTGGCACTGAATCTGTTGGCCAGTATGCTGGCAATATCTGTTGGCTCAGTATAGGAGGTACCATTGTGCAGTAACTCAGAGCAAACCTGGGTATTGCAGTGGAGATTCTTGCTATAACTATAGAAGGCTTTGTGGTTGTTTTTAGTGTCTGCCACAATTCTTCATTCATGTTGTGGACTAAGAGGTTCAGAGGTATAGTATATCATTATTTAGTGACTTCACTCCTGATATCATCCCAGTGATTTGGCAGAATCCTAGAAATGTTATGAGGAAGAGGCCATGAATATGGGCCCAAACCCTGGACCTTCTGTGAAAATCTGTGCAGCTGAGACTTATGTATATCTGACCATAGTTAAGAGACGTTCAAGATTGTGTAACAGTGTAGTGTGTAAATGTTTGTTGGCCTGAGTAGGGAGAGGGGCAGATGTGAGTGTCATAGATCCTTCTCTATCTGACTGTGCATGCTGCTACAGTTGCTGGTGGTCTATCAGCTGTATATGTTTGTATGGGCAGACTGAGACATGTCACTGTGACTTGAGGCAGTATATATAGGAGTGGTGTGTGACTGGCAATCAGGATATGTTTGTTCAAACATTCATTATACTGTACAGGTCAGTTGGCTTACTGGTATGTTGGTTTGACTGCAGTGCAAATCGTTGTGGGAAGACAATTTCTCACCAATGTCTGTTTTTCCCTACAGTTACATCCCTATAGTACATGATATATTTGCAAATGCATGAGCAATTCCCCAGAGCTGATTTGGTGTTATGCTGTGTTGGTCTGATCGTAGTTCAGAAGGTGCTGGGGGAAATGGTTGGCAGCTCTCTGTGATTTTTCCCCAATGTTACATGACTGCATACTTGTCAACTGTCCAGATTTTCATAGAATGTCCAGATGTTTGGCTCATATGTTTAGTCTGTTACCCATAACTGTTGTGGATTTCTGACAAATCACTGGGATGATGTGAGAGAACTGAAGTCACTAAATAATGACAAGCATTTGCATTTCAGGCTTGAAATCTTCCATAAAATATATGTTAAAACAAACCGTGTTACTCTAGCAACTTTCTAACCTTATAAAATCCATATTTAAAATATGTCCCTATTTATGGGCCTTTGTACCCCCACTTTGTCAGACTTTGTCCAGATTTCTTGCATTAAGAGGTTGAGAGGTATGATATATATATATATATATATATATATATATATATATATATATATATATATATATATATATATGGTCTATATTAGATTATCAAACTTTTAAAAGTTTGAACACCATATGGTCGACACCATATGTTCGAACTCTTAAAAATTTGAAAAAAAAAAAACAGAACACTGCACACCCCCCATTCCCCCCGCTCTTTAAATATACCAACTCCAAGATCACACTACAGTGTAGACAATGGAAAACTTTCATTTCCACACTATACAGAGATCTCTGTTGAAACGTTTGAACATTTAAATGTTCGATCATACGGTGTCCACCATATGACATTCGAACATGTGAATGTTCGACAACGTAATATAGACCCTATATATATATATATATATATATATATATATATATATATATATAGATACACACCACACACACACACACACACACACACACACACACACACACACACACACACACACACACACACACACATACACACACAAAAGCATTACTAATTCTGCATAGTTTCTTCCCTAATGTTAGATGACCATAATGCATGATATATTTACTGAAACAGTAATAATTCTCACAGCTCATGTTATGTAGTGGTAGTTGCTTTGACTGCAGTGTACAGGGTCCTGGGTTCGAGACTTAGTAGGGTTGATCCTTTTGTTGCTAGGCAGAACAGTGGCTGAATGAAATAGCATGATTAAAGCAGTTTTAAGTGGGTTTGCATGAGTTTGCATGATGCTAAGTGATGCCAAAAGATGCTTAGTCGGCTTAGCGCCGCTTATTCCCACTTAAACCCACATTATTTTCAAAAAAAGAAAATAAAAAAGGGTGATAGGAAAGTGGTGAAATGGGGGCAAGCAGGGGGTAAAACATTAGGAAAAGCAGCTAGAGATTTGCAGGATGGATGTAGGAAAGGACCATAGCTCTATATTTCTCCTGCAGCAACAGCTGTGAATGATGTGGAAAACTTGGAATTTACAGCCTCACACCACACAGGGAGGGGTGTTGGCAACATATATTTGCATATATTTGTAGAGTAATTTGAGGGTAGATTGATTTATGTCACTGTACATGGGGGCAAAATGTAGAACTATGTATGGGGCAATGATTTTTTGCAGGACAGATGCCTTTTTTTTTTTTTTTTTTTTTAAGGTGAGAGTGGGATGTTGAGTAAGGTCTGTAGGCATATTTGGGGAGGTAGATTGGGTAGGATAAGTTGCATTTGCAGACAGACAAAACATACAAGACAGCAGACAGGGGTGGCATATGACACATGAGGGGGGTAAACATCTTGGATGGGGAGTGTGGTTTGCAATCAGAGGCCCACGAGCCCCCAAATGAATACAGTGGGCTGAGATCCCCACTCATGGCCAGTCACCACTGCACCTTCATGGGCCCAAAGGTGGCTGTGCTGGGGGCTGGACAACAGGAGCAGGCTGCCCCTCGAGGTGAGTAGGCTGCCCTCAATTTGGCTCAGCTGTCCATCCAACTCTGAGCGGATGACATTGCACACCATACCATGGAACATCTTGCGGGTGACTGGTTCCTCCCCAAGCCCATGCTGGGGAGGGGATGGGTCCCATTCCCTGAGGTGGGTCCACCTGAGTGTGATGCAGGACCGGCAGAGGGGGCAGTTCTGGGTTGGGTCCCAGACATGCTGGGGCCTGGTGCCATGGCCAGATGAGGCAGCCTTCCCAAATGTGCTATGGTGTTGAGGTTTTACAAAATGTATCGGTTAGTCATGAACAAAACATTTCAAGATTAGTTATAACAGCATTTATGGGTGTTCCAATTAACCCAGAACAGTGGAATTCACACAATTGCATATGAAACAGAATGCATGCATATATGGAATAACAGTCCGAATTTTAATAGCATTCCAGTTAAATGTTTGTCAACAGGCCACCAACAATGGTATTTGAACAAGGTATGCTAATATGTAAAAAATTAAATATATGAACAATAATAGAACACAAGTCCCAACATTAGATTTTAAGAATAACATACCCATAGTATATGGATAATAAGTATTTATTCAGATAAGAGGTGGATGGAGAGAAAAAAGTCCATTAACAGCTGTATCGGCTTCTATTTTTCACAACAGTACTGCTCAATATTATACAGGTCTGCCATGACTTTACATCTACCTGTGGCCCATATCTTCTATAGCACATACATAACTGTTAAACTGCCAAGTTGGAATGGTATGGAGCAAAGTCTGAATACTCTGGGTACATGACTGGAGGGGACTTATACATGTCAGAGTTACATATATGACTAACAAGGTGTATCCTTTATTGATGTTGTGTGAGTGTGCTACTGGCATTCTTCAGCTAGATTCATATCTGTGCCCAAGGTTATTGGCAAAAGTGATCACTAACCATGACAGCATGACACTTGAGAAACATGTATCGGGAAGAGTTTATGGTGTATGTAACTATCCTGATGTCTTTTGCAGGCATGGGGTTGGACACTTAAACATTTGGACACAAAGTTTATTAGTATACCCATCATACAGGTACTACAATCATTTCTTTACCTGTAAAACCTGTGTAGAAAATATCTATTAACACTACAAGGCTATTTATACACATATTCAGGATTACTTGTCTGTAAATATTCAGACATCTTAGTTCCACCCCCTGCATTCAAACTGTGGTCTGTATGTGGAAAAATTAAAAACATATCCATTTCTCAACACATTGAGCTACTGGAGCACCGCTTTCTCTTGTTTGACTGATTTCTGCCTAATACTCACTTGGTTAGACAGTCTGACCTTGTAATCTAAGTGGAGTGTCCCCAAAGACTGTACTGACAGTTGAACGTGCATGCTTGTCAGATAGTTATTGTACTGTGTATTAATCTTTTGAAAGCAGGTGTATACATTTAACCACTAGAAGATGTGAATATGTGTGATGTGTACCGAGTATAGAAGTTGCTGGGTTGCATACCCGACCATATACATTTGGGCATCATATATTTGCAGTCCCACCTATTGTACTGTCATACTTGCCTGCATCAGCATGCCCACATTCAGGACTACATCGATCTGAAATGCATAGGTTAATACAAAGCAATGCTGCATGGAACACACTGTAATCCATTACACATTACTAATCAAGGTTCAGATGTTAGTCCAGGACATATTTCATATTTCATTTATATCTTGTTTTACATATTTCTTCTACAACAAACCAGATTAAACACAACATTGTGTGGTATAAATCATTATTTGAGTAGCATGACACAGTGCTTTCTTACAGTTGATATTCTACATTCAGTACTACTGCATATCCTGTAGATCAGTATTGGTCTGACAAACATTGTATTTATTCAGTACATTCTGAACACACTATACCTATTGACAGTAAACAATGTACTCCTTCTTATTCATTACACTATATACTGCAAGATAAATCTGTACTCACCAGACTCTCGTTGCAACCTCGCCAATCTGTCAGCATGGGCCTCAAGATTGCTAGCTCTCTCCTCTGTAGCTGTAGGGGAAATAAAGATTAAGCATACATGTCTATCACATACTCAGGTTAGATTTTGATACTGATATGGGTGAAATGCTTACTCACTACCGGAGCATTCCCATCTTGAGCTTCTTGGATCCATTGGCCAAGAGTACCCCCTTCCTACACTTTAGGTTGGCATAATGATACCATACCTGCTCACCAGTTCGAAGGATTCCAGTAGTACTGGTGAGATCACATGCCAGATGGTCCCAGACCTCTGCTTTGTATTGTGAGCCCTGCAGCAGTCTGTGGTCATGATCTTTAACAAGGAGCCCAACCATGACCCTGGACTCCAAGATGCCCCAGTGCTCTGCCCAAAAGAATGCTCCCTCTCCAACACCAGACAAAACTGCAACAGGTTCTGGCTGTATTCCCACATGTGCCATTTAAATAATGTCATATTCCCATCCTTTGCTGTCATTGGACCATTTTTGAAAATACCGAGCACAGCTCAGAAGTGTGCAAACATGCTAAGCTGAGTTGAGCAGTGCTTAAATGGGAAACTGCTGAACAGTGCTTAGAAGTGTGCAAATCAGCTCAGCTGGGATGAATATTGCTTAGAATCAGACTTCTAAGCAATGCTCATAAGGACTAAGCTGAGCTAAGCACTGCTAAGCATTGCTCAGTTTTCATTTAAAAAATATTTCAGAACTGCAAATTAACTCATCATTACTGACATATTATTAAGTGTATATAATTTACTTTACATGACATCCCCCTATGTGCTTTCATTACATTACCTTGGGGTATGACTATACTGTATAGGACACTTTTGTTTACATGGGTGATTTCACATGTTATATCCACTGACACTTCAATTATGGATGACCCATACTACCCTGCTTAACAAATATCAATTACTACATCATTTACAAAATAAAAAATAATTTTAACAATGCTTTCCCATGTAAGATGAAGGGCCTGTTTTCATAATCGAACCATGAACTTCTGCATGCAAAGCCACAACTCTAACCACTATGCCATCTTGCCATTGAGGATTGTAGCTATACATTTGTGTTTAACTCCTATAAGATGTTTAAGCAATGCTGAGCAAAGTGATGTGATGTGCAAAACTGTTCAGCTATGCCTAAACTTCACTTATAACAGAAGAAAATGTAATACAACCACTTTAATTACGTATATTATATTAATACCAATGCTGATTCATATTTGGTAATACACTACCTGTCATTCTATCAACTTTTTAAGGCTGTATGGGCAATAATTTTTAAATTTGCCCTATTTTGGGACCCTTGTCCCACATTTATTTCATGGCTTTATCCAGATTTCTTGGTGGAAGAGGTTGAGGTGTGCACATACCTCACAACTGCCCAGATTTCTGCAGACTGCCCAGATGTTTGGCTCATATTTTGTTTTGGTCCTCATAAAATTTGTAGTTTTCTGCAAATCAATGAGATGATCTCAGGACTGAAGTCACTAAATAATGGTATACATTTGAGTTTCAGACTTCTAATCCTTCAGAAAACTATTCCTACACAGAGTTTATTGAATCCTGGGGATAGTGTAGTAGTTATATAAGGGCAATGTAATTTACACCATAGTTTATTTTATGTAATTGTGCATTAGGACTGATCTTATTTCCAAGAGGTATATGAACTGTGATAATTTTTCATATGTACATATATTTTTACATAATTTATATTTTAATCTTAAGTACAATGATATGGCATCATTTACTTATAATAATAGCAAATATACACAGGTTGCCATAATGTTGGTATTGTACAATTTATATATTTATTGTATCAATTGTATTAATTGTATTCATTTGTAATTAATTTAATTTATGGTACCAGTGTAATATATTTTAAATGTTTTTTTTTATTATTATTATTTTTTATTTTAATTTGTGTATGCCTTTAAGGGTCCCCATAACATCACTATCAGGAAGTATTAAATGGAAGTTGAGGCCTATTCTTGTTAGTTCTGATCAAGTCCATGTAAATGAAAATGGACAAAAGGGCTTAACTCATTTTAATTATTTTATTTTTATTTACTTTAAATAAAGCCTTTCCTATACCCTGTGTCCAAATGTATTCGACAGTCTGTGGTTTGCAAGTTACATACATACATGCATACAAATATTTCAAGCAAGGGGATTAATGCCCTTCTAGCCTGCCAATATGCCAAAACACTTCTTCCCATAATAAATGCCCAGGCCGGTCTTAAAAGTATCTAAACTAGTACTTGCTTTAATGTTATTTGGTAGTCTGTTCCATGTATCAGCTAATCTGTCAGAGAACCAATTAGTAAACTTTGTATTCCTATAGAATCTTCTGCATAGGTTGTCTGATGATTCTCTAGTACTTTTAGATAACCCCAAACATTTTCAAAGGTATGGTCTCTTAATGCCCTGTATACCTGAATAAGATATTCTCTTAGACATCTATTAGAGACACTGTACAAGTTTAGATATTTTAGTCTTTCATGATAACTTAAATTTTCACATCCATGCATGCCCTTGGTATATTTCCACTGTACTCTTTCCAGTTTACGCATGCTTGTTTTCTTATAGTTTTTCCATATTGTTATTCCATACTCAAGTGTGGGTCTAATGTAACTAACCAACAAAGACTTCATCACTTTTCATTTCCTAGACTTTATAAATCTTTTTATACAACCTATAGTTCTATAAATATTATTAACCAAGTGGTTGATATGATTAGAAAAACTCATAGCTGCATCTACCCATATACACAGCTCCTTAAATGAGTCTACAGTTTCACTGTGTACTGTATTAAATATTCACCTTTCAATGTGTGTCTCTCAAATCTGATATGCTTATTTTTGATGTATTTATTAGCATATTAATCTCCTATGCCCAAATGGTCAATTTAGTCAAGTTATTTTGAAAACATACCCAATTTCAGGTCATCTGCATATAGACTGTAGAATACCTCATATGAAAAAGTTAGGTCTAAAAAATGCAATCTAAACAAGTAAGGGCCTAGGACAGAGCCCTGTGAGACACCCTGACTGCAACCATGAATTTCACCTGTCCAGTTACTGTATGATACTTGCCATGTCCTATTTGTAAGCCATGCAGCTATCCATCTTATCAAGAGTACATCAATACCTAATTGTTCTAATTTATTGATCAGTGTTTTGTGTATGACCCTGTCAAATGCTGGTTAAATATATAGAAATTATATCACAGCACAATGTTTCATTCATAATGGTTATTATATTGTTATAGAACATCATGTTACAAGTGGTAATAGATCTAGTTTCAACATATGCATGCTGATATATGGTTTCAAGTCCCAACCTAAGCAGAGCTGACAATACATTATCCGATATAACTTTCTCCATTATTTTTCCACAACATGAAAGTAGACTTAAGGTCCTATATGACTCTGGGCTTGTCCTACTCCCCTTTCCCTTAAAGACAGGTTTAATAAGTGCATGTCTCTTATCTAGGGAAATCTCACCATATTTATATGATCTAGTGAATAATAGATATAATGGTACCATGAGTTCTTGCTGAAGTATTCTCAGGTCATTGTTACTAATTCTGTTTAAATACTGTTGTAAAACACTACTATTCTGTTTACTTAGTTTTAAGATGGCACCTAATAACAAATGAGCAATTAGACACCACACCCACTTCAAGAAGTCTAGCTACTGCAGAACCATAATTTGAGTCTGTGGAGTACATTAGTGTTGCAGTCATGTTGTAAAGATGTGCAGAAGCCAAAATAAATATTGCAACAGCAAGACCTGCATATATAAGAGCTAAGCAAGCAGAATATAGCTAAAATAATTGTTGGTATTGTTCACTAGGAATGCAGTACTTCCCATAAATACCACAAAAATTGAGTTATGGTTAGAAACATTTATGATTAATGACAAAAGTATTACATTTAAGCCTGGCACTGGTGCAGAATGCAGTATCATCTGAAGCTATATTTAAGCTAACGAAACTGCCTAATAATGCATACAACCTTTATTTAGTCTTTCATTCATACAAACTAAGAACTAAAATTTTGCTTGACTGTCAGTACAAGTGCAGAAAATACCAGTTGATCTTTTGAATAGTAACTTTGGAAAAGCATTTAGAGTAAGTGAATATACTGATTTATAATGCTTGTGAGACACTAGGCATGAATGAAAGCATTCACACTGTGCAATTACAGAATAATGTATAGATTAGTCAATGGACAGAAAAATAAATCTGGCAGTGCTGAAGAGATTACTAGTCAAAGTGTGTTGTGTCAGTTGTCTTCACATTATTGATTCATAGGCACTCTCCTACCTTCTTCCACAATCATGCCTGGCTATTACAAGTCTTCTGTCATGCAATCCAATTTCTTGGCTAGATATCTTTATTTCCTCTTGCCTTCTTCAGATTTCTCCCAAATATGCTTTACCATATCACATTCTGCTTTCCTGCAGCATGTTACCATGATAAGCAGGGAAGAGGAGTGATGGTATTCAAGAGATATCCTTAAACCTCCCTGAAAAGCACTGTATATATGTATGTGTGTGTGTGTGTGTGTGTGTGTGTGTGTGTGTGTGTGTGTGTGTGTGTGTGTGTGTGTGTGTGTGTGTCTGTGTGTGTGTGTGTGTGTGTGTGTCTGTGTGTGTGTGTCTTCTACTAAGGGTGTGCTATTGACCAGGAATTGTATTATGCATGCATCATACTATTAGGTTGTATGCAGAAATATGTTATGGAGTTACAGCAGATGCAGTGTATTGTACTAGTAGGCATATAGTCAAATGAATGAATGTATATGTATGGAAAATAGTAAAGCATCTAAAATTACTCTCTGTGGGATCCTGAAGGTACCCCAGTTACCAGACAAAGAATGAATGTCGAAGACTATATTTAGGTATATGCAGATAAGTAGGAAGTATACCTATTGTGATATGGCTCAATTCACTGCTGAGTGTGAAGTAACTTGGGTGCAATCAAAGTCAGTTATCAATGTCCCACAGTAAATCAAAAATTATCTAAAAAGGCTTTATGGTCCACTGTATCAAAAGCTGAAGACAGTTCAATAAGGATCAAAGCTGATCAACAAATTTGAACTTTGACCATGAGACAGTCATTCAGAACACTGGTTAATGCAGTCTCAATGATATAAGTGATGTAGAAGTCAGACTGAAAATTATTGTAAGCTTGATACTGCTGTAAACTGTACTACCATGTATATAAATAACTTTCTTGATAATCTTACGAATAAAGGGAATGCAAGAGATCAGGTGATAGCTTTCAAAATCATTTAGATCAAGTGTTGACATTTTAAGTCTAGTGAGTCACCAAGACCTCCTACAAGCAGATAAAATGTATTACTTTTCAGAGATAAGCATTCAAGCTGATAGATCTTAAGTCTTAGTACAGCAGGGAAACCAATGGATAACCTTGTTGGGCACGGGTTTATGATGCAGTGACCATGTTGTATGTTTGAATGATTGGAGAAGAGATCACGTTAATCTGTTATCTGAAACTCACACCAAGCCCATGTCAGAGTCTCAGTCCATGTATAGCAAACATCCTCTGCACTTATAATAGTGGAAAGTGCTGTTCTCAGTGATACCAGCTGAAGTGTAAATAATCAGCTCAATAAATAACTTAGTCAATGAATGAATGCCAAGTGTGCTAAACCTAAGTCGCGTCTGCACAAACAGTAACAGCACAAGCAGCAATCAGTGCACTTTTGAGCTGCAGCAATGACTAGGCCTCATTAAAGGTGCAGCTCAAGCAGTGTAGTTATTGATAAAATAACCAAAATGCTATTAGTAGGGAACTTCTTGGCCCTGTGATGATCAGGTGCTACACTTAAGCGCCACTAGCAGTTCAGTGAAACAGAATCCAAGGCTTCCTTGATCAAACTAATAATAAACCAAAGTGCAGCAATGGAATTCTAGGCAAATTCCAAAAAAATTCTGGTAAACAATAACAGATAGATTTCTTGTGGTAATAATAGATCCTCAATAACGGCCCAGAGTCCAAAGTCCAAAAATCAAAACACAAACCCAGTAATCCAATAAGAATGTCAAAAGCCTATATGACAACTTAAGTAGGGATTTAACAACTAGCTATAGATACAGAATGAATTACATGCTAGTACTGCAGGCCTGTATGGCTGCAGCTGGCTGAGAAAAACAATAACAGCAGCAAAAAGAGAGCAAATTAACCAAAAATATGTCAGCCAAGTAACTGGCAAGGCAATGCACCAAGACCCTGCAGCAAACTGAAATTCCAAGTTAAACAAGATGCAATATTAAGGTTCTTAGCTGGCAATATCAAAGGTAGTCAATGGCAATTTAAACAGAAATAAGTGTAATGGAATTAAAAATAAAACTTGTCAGGTTACAACTATTCAAACTGATAAAACATGTTAATGAAAGATTATAGCAACAAAAATTCACAGCTATACAATGGAGTTAGGTAGCCAGTATTTCAGAACTAACAACATCCTTATGTCTTATAAGGGATTTGTATTTACTGTGCATTTAGTCTGTCTTTGCTCTCACTGTATCTGCCTAGTGCCTGCTATTCATACCTGCATACTATACACTTAACTTTCATATTTGCAATTATTTGTGTTTATTGCAGGTTTTGTAACCATGGCCTTTCTTTGACAAAACCAGACTGGGATGGATTCAGTGTCTGGAGGTTGCCTAAGTCCTTGTTCATAATTTCCATGGCCTTACAAATAATATCAGTCAGACTAATGGGTCTGTAGTTTCCAAGATCTGTTAAAGTCCTATCTTTTGAAGGGGGTGACTATCTGTCACAGTTCTCTATTCCCATGGCACAAAGATTGTTTTAAGGCTGTAGTTAAATAATGACTCCAGGGGTCTTGATAATTTGCATTTTAGACTGTTCAAGAGGCCCATTGAGGGTATGATCTTGCTTTAACAAACATCCTCAGCACATGCTTCCTAGTTATAGTTGAAAGGGTTATGTTTGATCGCATTTTTTAGGGAATGGTTTGTGGTGAGAGTGGGATAAAGTTCAAACTGAATTTTTCTGCTGACAGATTTGCTATATTGCCAGGCTTGGAGAATGTGGCAACATTAACCACAAGTTCAGCACATTGCAGTTTTTACCAGATAATTTCCCTCATCGATTCAAGTTTATTCAATGAAAAATTGTATTATTTAGACTTGCAATTGTTTTTTGATATTAAGTAAATTTTCTTCCCAACCCCCCACTAAAAATATAGTTTTCCCAGCTAGATTATTCATGAAACAAACTCGGGGAATGACAGGACAGTGCTTTCCATAAACGACACTGACTTGTGCATTATTATCAGTACTTCTGTGAAAACACAGTAACCGATTACAGTTGCAGTAGTGTTATGTGATATAAGAATGTCTGCATGATGTCACCACCTTATTTAACTCAGAGATACTAACCAATGATATAACCCTAGTCATGTTAGCTATCTGTGTCCTCAAGATGTATTAGGCAATAGCAGCCATGACAACTGTGTACTTTATATTTTGAAGTCAAAATAAAGGAAAACCTGAAACAGATGTCTGCAATGCAAACACAAAAGCAACAGCCATGAGGTTAATCTGTAGCTGGGTGAGAATTGCTTCATCATAAAGCTAGGTGATGGGAAAAAGATAGTGCGAATGTGCTGGACATATCAGCCTCGGGAAATATATACCAAGAGCATATTAGTCACTATGGTTGGCATTCAGATGTTAATGTTTACTTATGTATGTGTGTATGCATGATTTTGTGTGCGTGTGTGTGTGTGTGTGTGTGTGTGTGTGTGTGTGTGTGTGTGTGTGTGTGTGTGTGTGTGTGTGTGTGTGTGTGTGTGTGTGTGTGTGTGTGTGTGTTTATTTATTTTTGTACACAGTTGCACATCACAATGTAGTGCTTTCCTGTCATGCGTTTATATGGCAATGCACTACAGTACTAGTAATGTCTAGGCAATGCACTACAGTACTAGTAATGTCTAGGTCACACAATGTCTTAAGTGCAGTTTATTTCCATTCCATGTTTTGATTTTGCTGCTGAAGCTATGTAGCTGGGACTGTGGTATGTCCTTAAAGATCATGTCTAAAGGCGCATAATGAAATTTTCTTTTCACACAAAAGATGTCCACATATATCTTTATGCATGCAAACACTTTTCTGTGTAAAAAGAAAAGTTCATTTTGCAGCCTTTAACAAAGTTTTAAATATATCTTCCAAACACAGAAGGCTAAACATATGCAGCCGTATTTACAGAATTAATATAATAGCCTGGCGGGAAGTGTTGATGTCGCTATGTGTGCCAGCTCTAATTATGCTGGATTAGTGCAGGTAAGTAATTGTGCATTAGTTAATAATGACCAAACTGTTACATTAACAGTGAAAATCTAGTTTGGTTGAGTCTTTCTTGCAGTATTTATTGAATGTTTTGTCTGTGTGACCTTTTTACAAGCACGAGGCATATCATGATGACCTCTTTATCTTTTGGTCTGGATGTTATTTGAGATATATTGCAGGCACCCTATTGTTTTTGGACATCAGGTTTGCTTCTATGTTCTGTGTTTCCAAAGTATGTTCAAATAATCCACTTATACTGTACTGATGAGATTAGAAAAAAAATATGAAACATGGCATGTCTACAGCTAGTGGGGTTTGGCTTTACTGGCATGAAAGCACCATTGAAGATTTAAAAAGTAAAATATCATGAGCATTCAGAAGCAATCTAGCTGAAACAATGTGCCCTTAAGGGGTAGTTTGCATATGTCCCATGAACCTACACTATAGGAATTTTAAGGTACTATACAACAGCTTTTATACTGATATAACTAGGATTAGGAAGTCTTATTTTAAGGTTTCTACCAACCACATCAGATCATTATCTTACTGTGATAACTCACCTTGGAAAGCATATTGTACTTTTCATGGCAGTTTGCTATAGTGAGAAGAAATGTATTAGGATACATAATTCAGATCTGAGGAGAATTTTACAGACTGGGATATTTGAGTGCCATCATGCAAGTTGTTGAATGCTATCAATATGCAGCCTCTTAGAAAAGAAAAGCAAGAAAAGCCTTACGTATTTTAAAACTTTATTTCTCTAGGAATTGAACATTTATTCCCTATCACACAGGTGGGAGCTAGTCTTGATGCCACTGTCATCCAGACAACCATGAGGGATTTTCTATTCTCTTATCCTAGCCCCTCCCACTGTACCTGATGTGTACACTGTTAGTGGTAAGGACCTGCTGTAACTTCCACTAGTGTGTATTTACATACTTGCTCCATGAAAACTACTACATAGATATAGGTTTGTAGGGCCATTTGCTTATCTCCAGCCCTTACACTGCATGCCACACACATCCCTTTCTTTCCATAAGGTACTGGCATTTTACCAAGCCACACAGCCTCCTTTCCACCATGATGGGTAAGATGGTGTCAACCACTCCTCTTTGTCACTTCCTCCAATGTCCAGGTCATTAAGAAAGGAAAGCCTCACATTTTAATAAAATTAGAGTTGTCTGTTTTCCACAGCAAGATAAAGAGAATATACTCAGTAAGTCAAACCTGTGTCTGTGTGGTGTAATAAGTAGAAAATCTTTATCAAACAGAGAGACAGCTAGAATTCATCCAAAACCGTAGCATCAAAACTCACTGGATTACATTATTTTTTAATCTTTTAACATTCTATATATTACTTAAGCTGTCCTGTCATATTACTCTGTGCATTTATCTTGCTGTCATTGAGAAAGGTGAAAATAGTCGTATTGCTTAATTTTTACTTTAACCACAAATGATATAATGTTCAAAGAAAACTGTGAACTAAGTTACCCAAGAAATGTAATCATAAGAGCTGCTACAGAATAAAGCTGGTAAAGAATAAACTGCAGCTGTTTCTGAGCCTTAAAAGTACTGCCGCAGCTGTTTCCACTGTTTATTTTGTCTCCACTAGTAATTATCTGGCCCTGTCATTCTTTGCCAGTATTTCATCGAATCATTAGTCTGATACTCAAACTGAAATTTATTGGCACTTAGCTCCCAAATTATGTTACATCTAGTTATAACCTGTTATATAGCTGGCATGGAGCCTAAGTACAGTGTTATGCAATAGACCTTTTGAGAGCAGAAAGAGATGATCTTGTAGTCTTCCAGAGCTTATGACATTTTCTGACAAAGGCAGTCTCTGAGGATTAATTATTATGTGCCAATACATATATCAGCTTTTCAGCTTTATCAGAAAAATAGCTAAGCTCTGGCATTCCCTGCCTAAGTTTAAGAATCAAATTCACAACTGATAAAATACTCCTTAGGTTTCTTATAGAAGCTGTTTGTGTTCTGCACTAATATTCATATAAAAAAGTCACACTGTTACAGCCAAACACTTTTGGAAGTGTGAACAAGTGAAAAGAGCTTATTCTCCCTATTCATTTCCCAAAGGAGTTAGGTGCCAGTCTTTGGTTATTCAATTTCTCTCTCTCTCTCTCTCTCTTTGTAACATTGTTCCTAGGTCCATAAAAGTCTGAGGAGGTGTGTGTGTGTGTGTGTGTGTGTGTGTGTGTGTGTGTGTGTGTGTGTGTGTGTGTGTGTGTGTGTGTGTGTGTGTTTGTGGGGGGGGGGGATCAATGTATCCATGAAGTATGATTTCACACCTACTAGTACCTATTGGAGTAGAGCTGTTGCTTGGCATGGGTAGTGACTCGTAATTCGGATGCCTCTCACTGTTCTGTCATTGAAATAGAAACATGGCATCATAGTAAAAACACATGCTGTGTATTTGGAATGATTAAAATAGAGCAAGAATTAGGACAAACAGCTTGTCTCGATCCACAAACAAAATATTTCTCCTCAGAAAATCTATAAAAATTTAATTTAATAAATTATTTATTTAATTAGTATGGGTAAGATTTGAAAACAATGGATGTTGGGGGAGGGATATTCAGAATGAATGATAACACAACCAAACTGAAAAAATAGCAGGTGAAATTTGTGCAATACCATCTGATGAAGATTAGGTTTGAATAAGTGCTGACACAGTACAGACATTACAGGGTCAGGCCTGCATAATGAGGCCATGCAGTCATGAAAACAGCAGATACTGGTCAAGCAAGTAGACAGTATTATAAGAGGTTAAGTGACCCACAGCATGCACGTCAAGTGCTCAGCAGCATAAAACAGGGTGACACCTCTGCAAAACCACCCCGTGTAAGCTACATGTCTGAGTATAGCTACAATACGAAACTGGGTATTGGCATGACGAAGGCCATTAGCACAATTCAGATATATAGTAGTGTGAATGGGTTACATAGCTGCAAACACTTTAATTTACCACTGTGCATGTGCACAAGGCAGATCAGGCTTCATTGAATAAAATGGGGTTAACAGTGCATTGCACTATTGCAGCAACCCACAGAATATCATACTAAATCACCTCATTAGCATAATCTACAATTCTTTGCATCCCCTCTATAGTACAATAGAGAGCATGATCATGTTACTATCTGAAACCACATTACAGTGACTGGTAAGCTTTAGAATAAAGAACATAGTGCAAAAAGTCATATATAGGGGAAATTAACAGCATACAGGAATACTGATAATATTCCCCACACTACAGGAACAACTGTGTGAATGTATGTTTTGTTCTGTGTTTGACTTGTCATGGCCCATAGCTGTGGATCAGATGCCACATCTTTAATAGTCCCATGACATGGTATACCCACCTCTGCCTTGCATGGGGACCTGCTATACCCACATCTGCTTCCAACTCCTTATTTGGTTCCTCCTCCTCTGCTGGCACAGTTACTTCAGCCAGTAGTATGGTTTCCCTCTCTTTAACTGTTTTCAAAACACCATGTTGTGTAGCATGCAAACACCAAAAGCATCTGGCTGCATGTCTCATGAGCATACAACAATGACTGCTGAATATATCCAGGCAGCACAAGAAGTGAGGCTTCAGCACTTGGAACACACTCTTAGTGATGTTCTGTGTATGAACCAGTGCAATGGTACATGCCCTCTCTGTATCTCACAGCGCTGTGAATGGGGTTCATCAGCCAAGGCTCCAAGACATATGCAGTATCACCTGTGATATGTAGCAACAGTGCAAACCACCTGGCTGCTGATGGAATGGAAACTCTTACATTTGATATACTGGATAACAAATAGAGCATGTGGGGCCTTAATAAGAATGTAAGTGCAGTAAATGACACCAGAACCTCAGGTGGTGGTTCTCTGTTCTGCTGTCCATGACAACCACCAATGCTCCTCTAAATGCATCAGCATCACATCTAGGAATGTGTGTAGAATTCATTAGGCTAAAGCCTACAAAATTCTAGCATGTCCCCATTCGGATGACAGATGATCTCTGTAGCAAGAATGTTTAGTAATTAGTGTACAAACATTCATGTGCCCAGAGATATATTTCACGCATCCCCTCAATCCCTTTATGAGGATGGCAGCAGTCAACCAACTTCCATATGGCATCTCTGTCGACATGGTGACTCTCAACTATATTTTTGTCATGGAGGTGATAGTAAGTCAGCTGATGATGAACCCTACTGCAACAGAGTGGGTGGCAACATGCAAAGTCATGGGCATTGACTTCCAAAGAGTCCACAATACTTGCTGATTGGGTAGTAGGTAGTACTTCTACCATTTAGGTTGAAAGATAAATGCTAGTATACAAAAAAAAGGTGATTGATGTTGCTCATAATGCAAATTTTATTCATTTTGCAAGTATGCTAACATGTTTCTTTTTGTCATCTGCATATTTAGTACATCTTATTAGCACGTTAACACTCATTTCTGTGTCATTATGTGGTCATGTGCATGCAATGCATACATAGTAATGAGCCTATCATATTTAACACCCGGAACAAAATTTTTTTAACACCACCACCACCCCCACCCCCAATGGAGATTTTTTCCTAACACCTCCTCCTCTATAAATTGCTTTTAATAATAATCATGAAATGAAGCAAAATGGAGAGCAAGGAGCAAGCTAGGAGCAATTATCAAATCCCCAAAAGACTCACCCATCCTATAAGAAGGCTTTTCCCAAACAAATAAATAGTGTCAGAATCATGGATTAAAGCTAAATGTCAAAAATGCATTATCATCTCCTTTAAATTTGAGTATGACATTGAGAACCCCCCCCTAACAGTGACCCAGTAGTTTGGGATATGGTAACTTATGTGTACATTTCACCCCAAATTCTATTAGGAACAGATCAAGATGAAGCAAACTTAGGGACATTTTGCAAAATCAGGAACAGTTTCAAGTTGGTTTTACAAATATGGCACCCAAAGAGAGAGAGTAAAGATTACAGCATACTTCATGCAAATGTACACTAGTCATGTAAAGGCAGACTATAAGCTAAGCAAACAATATGATAGTAACATGCAGACCAAACATATTAAGCAAATACATGAACATTCTGTAAAAATGGGTCAGTTTCAAAAGAGTTTCATACAATATTCCAATTGATCTCATACAAATGCACACTAGCTGCTAATGCCCAACTTTGAATGCCAGTCATTTCATCAACAACACAGCTAGCCACTCCCTCCCAAGAAAAAAAGCATAAGCATTTCAATTTATTTCACACAAATGCACACTAGCCAGTCCTTAATACTAGACTTTAATCTGAGCAAATGAAGTGGATAAGTTCCCATACCACAACTAGCTAACCCCACCTAAAAAAAATTAAATGTATTTCGTATAAATGCATACTAGCCAACCTTTAAAAATAATATGGAAAGGACAAAGTTACTGCCAACCCCTCCCAAAAAGCATAAATATATAGATTTATTCAAACAAATGTACCTTAAGGGTGGAATTTAAACCAACCAAGTGAAAAAGACAAGTTACATTCATGCACAGCTGGCCAACCCCCCAAACAAAAGAATAAAATTATTCCAATTTATTAACAGAAATATTCACTTACCAGGCTTAATAACAGAATTGAAGATGAACAAATATAAAGGAATTTACTTTCACCATAACACAGCTAGCTACCCCACCCGATCAAAACAAAAAGAGAGCAGAAAAGTACAATGAAAAAAAATAATGTAAATATCCAATTTCAAAATATTTAAACAAATGCACACAAACACACAAGCCAAATTTTAAAATACTTAAACAAATGCAAACACACACGCACACGTGCTCGTGTGCACACACACACACACACACACACACACACACACACACACACACACACACACACACACACACACACACAGCCATCATCTCCTGTTCCCCCTCTTAAAAAATAAGGAAGAAAATCTCATCCAAGGACTGCAACACCCTCCCCCCTCCCTGTACAACACAGTATCAGCAATCAATCTATACGATGTGGGACTAGAACCCATAGCCTTCTGCGTCAAATGCAAGTATGCTACCTGTTATAATATAACCACTGGCTACGCAGAGATGATGCACATTGAAACAGACTTAGCATGAGCAGCAGTAAACCTCTCTTCCCTTGAAGCTCACAGTTACTTGAAAAATCACTGAAGCTTACAATTCCTTACAACTGCACTGACAGTTAGTTCCATGAACCAGTTTCATGGTTGTTTATTGCTTATATTACTATTATTATTTTTACATCTATACAGTATTTTCATAAAAGGAATTTTTAGATAGTTATATTGTAGATCATGATTATATGTTTTACATGAGATGAATGTTTTACACTGAGATATAGACAGTTGACAAGAACATTACTAACCGCTAAAACAAATGTGATTGCATATGTTTTGTTGGGATGTTTGTTGTATATACTATTATTTGACAAGTTGTTAGGTTTGAAATCGAATATTTCAAAATTTATAGGTTTACTTTTCATATTTTGTTGTTTTTTTTTTTTTATATTTTGCTGCTTTTTATATTTTGCTGTTTGTCATTACTTAGATATGAACTAGAGAAGTGCATTTAGGTCTGTACCTTTAAATGGTATGAACAGTGTATAAATTAGATACAATGTTATGGATGATGTCAGAGCAGATATTATGCTTTTACTGGATAGTAGTTTTTAAATTGTAATAAAGTTTCAACCTGTATTTTTATGTCATGGACTGACGAAGGAGGATGTTGACCTGTGAAAGCACTTACTTTCATTAAAGTTTTTTTATCGTAGCCGTGTTTCAGTTCATTTATGCTTTTTATTGGATTTTGTATACTTTTTAAAGGCAAGCCTGTACATTTGCACTTGATGCAGACTGCACCCCCTGCACCCCCATTAGTATACATTGGTGCATAACACATTATTTTCCATGCCAGCAAGATTGTACTGCGCTGTGTGTGTCTATGAATCGAGGCCTCTGTGATTCATCACACACTGTGCTGTTTCATTTAATACAGTTTCTGGATGTCCCCATGGTCTACACTGCATAATGTAAGTACACTGCAAATTGTAAGGAAAAGGCCATCTCCCTAAGGAGAATGAACTATGTACTGCTGTTGAGGAAATTATGTCACTAATAACTAAGAAGGCAGCTGATGCGCACCACATATGCAAATGAGATACAAAGCATAAATGACAACAATATTACAATGGCAACATCGTTAAAGAGTCCTCACACCAGAAGGGAGTTTACAGAACTCCCATGGAAGTGCACCCTACAATCCTATGATTGGTACTATAGATTTGTATTGTATGAATGAACCACCTTTCATACACATGCAGACAGGATCACCTCAGTCCTTGCACATGCACGCACATACTGACACACACACACACACACACACACACACACACACACACACACACACACACACACACACACTGACTTATAGAATTGCTCTACTGAGTTCATTTTTTCACTAAGATAAAAGTGAATTTTATTTTTAATGGCATTCCTCCTTATGGGATTGGACTCCGATCTTATCATGACTACAGGTAGGGATTGGAGAACAATTTGTGCTTGCGTGTGTGCGAGACACTTCCTGTGAGTGTGTGTATGTTTGTGAGAGACTGTGAGTGAGTGTGTGTGTGTGTGTGTGTGTGTGTGTGTGTGTGTGTGTGTGTGTGTGTGTGTGTGTGTGTGTATGGGGTTAAAGTATGAATACAGGTGTTTGAGTGAATCTTTATGTGAGTGTGAGCTTATCTATTAGGGCTCCTTCACTGTTTGTTTGGGGTCTACTATAAGTACTTTGTAAACCTACAGGAAGACTTCTTATCAATAACTGTATGGAACATAGTATCTGAATACTTTCTCTTAGGAGAAGTAAGAAAGCATTCCTCTTTCTGAACTTTTGATAGGATTTTAACATTCAGTACTATGATATTTAATGCTCCAAGGATGAAAGATGTGTTTACCCTATGAATAAGAAATATCACACTTCATGGGCGTGCTAACTCAAACACTTACATTACCTATTAGGGCTCCTTCACAGTTTGTTTGGCATCTACTACTAGTACTTGTGTACCATCAGCTCATGACATGCTTATCTATTGCCACTTGCCTGTGCTGGCAAGTGTTCTAACTCTTACTGACTTAATTCCAGTGAAGTTATAAAAGGGTAACTATCCTTCCCAGAACCTTGACCCTAATGCTAAAAACTCATTCCCTAAACTTAAACTCCTGATCAGTCCCTAAAGATAAACCCCCCCCCTCTATACCCCACAGCCCCTGATCCTCACCACTAGCTCCCTAAATGTAAAATCATCCTCTCCTCCCTAACCTTAACCTCCCAATTACTGCCTAAACCAAAAATCTCCCTCTCTTCCCTAACCCTATCCTTCCATTGCCTTCCAATCACTGCCTACACCTAAAATTCCTCTCTGCTCCATAATCCCAACCTTCAACTATCTTCCTGTCACCCCTAATCATAAAATCCCCCTCTCCTCCCTAATCCTAACCATTGCCTACCTCCTGATCACTCCCTTAACCTAACCCCCTCCCTTTTCTAACCCTAATCTACTGTTTGTTCCGTAAACCTAAAATCCCTTTCCCCTTCCTAACCCTAACTTTCAGATCCCCCCAATTAAGCTAAAATCTTTCTCCCCTTCCTAAGCCTAAAGTCCCTCTCTCCATATCTCTTGCTTACTTACCTCTTCCTCTGTGAAGACTCGATTGTGTCTGATCATTGTGGCAGCTGCGTGTAAAAACTCACATTCGAATTCAAGCACCTGTTCAGGCAGCTGGTTATTTGGGGTTACAACCGTTCAAGTCTTCAGCTGCAGCTTAGTGGAATTTGAGCAGCTGGGGCTCAAGCAGCTGCAATATTCCTGTTTGTTCATTCTTTTACAAAGGTAAAACTGTTCATAAATTTAAAGAGAAGGTTTTGGAGCCTAAATGATGTCAGAAAGGTAACGTTATGACATCCTTGTATAAACTCATCACTTCTTTTTCTAATAATCGTACTTTCATATTTCAAGTATTATTCTTGCTTAAAGGGCTGAGGGGGCAGTTTTAATAGTATGATCAATTCCGATGAATAGACATGTTAGGTTATATCGAACATGTATGTGATTCTTTATGATATCTCTTTAAACCCAATTTTAAGAAAAAAGCAGATGGCATGATCTATCAGATACGTGATCAATTAATTTATTTAAATAGTCACACTGAGACATGCTGGTTTTAAACAAATGAAGTACTGTTGTAGCACTGAAGCATACTTTGAGCAGACATAACATTTTGTTTTCATCTGTTTTTATACTTTTTTTTTTCATTTTTATTTCTTTAAACCTTTCTCTGCATCCATTACATAGACAGGAACCCCAGCTTCTGCAGCCCTCCTGGCTTCTCAGTCCTTAATAGTCAAATTCAGAAATTCTACTGCTAGTTTGCATAGAAAAGCTTTCTTTAACTTTACCACTCACATCACTTCTGTTGTTCATCACTATGTCATGGGGTTACTACCATGATAGATGATGAACACAATTTGGCCCATGCCCTTCACTGCTGCCTCAAAAGCTGATGTCTTAAATGGAATTCATTCAGACTTCATATTTTTGATCTCCTCAAGTATATGGGAGAAGGTGTTCTTGAGGTGGGAATCTAACTCATCCCTCACAGAAGCATCAGGCATTCCTAGGACACCTCACTACATGCTTGGTCTTTCTAGGTCTAACCAGTCACAACACCAGCCATCTGACCCAAATACACAACCAGGATGTGCTCAGCTGACAGCTCAGCAATTGTCCAGTCATATACTCAGAAATTATACCTACAAGGTTGATCGCTGACGTCTGTCCTTTAGTGATCTGATATTAAATACACTTAGCACCTTTATGTTTGAAGTTTATGTTTGCTATGGACCATCCATTACTTATACAGAAATCTGACAACAGTTCCCCATAGGGTTCAACTCACACAAGCCAGTCTCCCCCAGTCATCTCCAGACATCTCCATCCCTCCAGACATCTCCATCCCTCCCCACATGAGTGTTAATGTCTCTAAATAAAGCTATAGATTCTATAGGTAGTATCCTGTCAAATGCAATAGCCATGGTCTCTTAGAACACATAATACTGCCTATAGCTTTAGCATTTTTCTTTCTGCAATACTTTCAGTCACATTACACTGATCCTTCTGCTTTTGACACAAACACTAACTGAACAGCACTTAGCTGGGGGCTTTTGAGTAACCCCACACCTGATCAGAGCCTTTCCTGTGGATCAGCTCCAGACGATGAGAGACAGCAAGAAACTACCCCCTCCCTGAGAAGTCTGGCTCTGGACAATGTCTCTATGTATGGGTAAAACTAGTTAAATCTCGCTGGCAGTATTCAACCTCTCACACAAGCTCTAGCTTCTCCCTCTTCACTGAGATGACATTAATGGATATTTTACCTGCACGTTTTAGACAATTTAGTTTATTTACCTGAATGTAAATGTAAACGTGGTTGTTTTTTTACATCTCCATAAGAATCTGTCCGCATGCCCATGCTAAAAGAAAGCATTATGGAGCTAATAGCCTATATAAACACAGAAATGCATGTAATAGAGTGTAAGCAGTTAATTTTTTTTGTTCGGTTTAGAAAGTACAGAGCTTGATGTTAGTGTGAGAAACTTGGAAATCACACTGGAATACAAATAATGTTACTGGCAGGTTTTGTTTGAAGCAATCAAGTCCACTGGGTTTAATGATTTTATTAATTCCAAATGTGTCTTAAGAAATAGCATATCAAAACACTTTTAAATTTTATGGTTAGCATTCCCTAATATGTATGTCTTTGTGCTGCTTTAAGATTTTAACAATGAGACATGAGATATGCATATTTCTATTTTCTTTTTCTGAGACACATTTCATTTAAAAAACTGTGTACATTTCCAAAAAACTGTTTGAAAATGGCTTCAACAGATGAATGAAAGTGCTAATTGGTTTGTTGTTTTAATATTTATTAAAGTTTGGTTTGCTTTTAGGAATCATATCCTGAGGAGTTCCATGTATTAATCTGCTAGGTTTTCACCATGAACTTTGGCCATTTTATCAGTTTGGCTCCTACTAGATCAATCTACTGTATTTGATATAGCATTTGACAGCAATCAAAACATCAAGTAGCTGAGATCCATGATAATATACTTGATGTTTTGTGAACTTAGCATAAGAAAGGGCATACACCCTAGGCGTGCCATTTCATAGGTTCATAGGTATATACAAAGCTAGCGATCACCAGGGTCTTTATAAGCCTAGCAGCGCAACCCAACCCAATTGTGTCCTCATGTATTACAGGCATTTATTGGGAAGGGGTACATTAGTTAGGGAGTTTCTAAGCATTATGGAGGGTATGTTTATTTGGACATAGTTACTATCTGCTTCTATCACAGACTTGGGGGCCAGACCTGCGATGAATTTCTGATTTCCAATCTACCGGTTAAGGTTACATTTAAATAGGGTTAGGGATGGGATACTTCTTCACAAGGATGGGGACCCTGTACCACAGCATGGAGATTCCCTGAGACACATATCTGTGTCAGCAATCTCATTTATGTCATAAGCAAAATTTAAATCCTTGGTTTGAGTGGTCCAGATGCTGTTTATTTTGTGGATGTACAAAAGCTCCATCAGAGCTGGATCTGAGGATGGATTGTATGCCGGCACACACTGCCTCTCAGTAACCTGTAGGCGACTGAGTAAAGAGATAGGGCTTTAAGGTGATCCTTTTAGGACAATGTGTTTATATCCTGGATCCTCCTGGTAAGGAAACTATGTGGGCATTCCAAGTGTTGCATGTGTCTGATCAGGTACATGCTGTAGGGGGCATTATACTCAGTAATGGATCTGATAAGGGCTGAATAAAGTGGCACTGTGACTTCCTTGGACCTAGATGACAGGCCTTGACATATAAGTTGGGTGACATAGACTGATTTTCTTACTACCTTGGTGAAATGTTGTTCAAAGGCCAGATTACTGTCTACCTATGTTGTCAGATTCCCTGACTATCGGCTCAACTCTTAGGGTGTCTTATCAACGGATTAATTAGCCTGGCTGTCCTTTTTCCCAAAAGGCACTATAATACATTTCTTGGCATTGAGTTTTAATCTGTCACTTTGGCACCAGTCATTTGTCTGTGTTAGACCCTGTTGTAAGATGTTTGTGTCATGGGAGAATCTTATGACAGCTCCCAAATTGCAGACACCTATGAACTTAGTCAACCAAATGCCCTTGGCCTTAGGCTTTATCCCTGAGAAGTAGATGACAAATAGAAGCGGGCTCAGCAAGGAACCCTGAGGTACCACATTGGTGATCAGTTTTTTAGTGGAGGTGGTCTCACCAGCCTGACTTTTTGGGTCCTATCTCTGACCCAGCTGGCAATCCACTGAGTTATGTAGGGATTTATTCCCAGTTCAGTGAGTATACCAATTGAATCCTAAGTGAGGTATTGTGTTCAGTGCCTTAGCCAGGTACAGGCAGGGGCGGCTCGTGCTATAGGACTGCAGGACTGCAGCCCTCCAGCTGTGGAAAGATAAAAAAACAAAATAAAACAATCAATTGAGAGTCCAGGAACTCTGCACGTGTGTGCTTGGAGTTCCTGGAACTCAGAGAGCTCCAGACTGGCGTGTCAGCAGTCCAGATAGGGGGAAAAGCATCTGCTGTGTCAGCAGTCCAGATAGGGGGAAGGTATCTCTGCCCTGCAGATGCCCAGAAGTCTATGCAGTGATGACCACATAGAACAGAACAACTACAGACTGCATCGTCTGCAAGCTGGAGTCTACTCTCACAGGGAAACCAGCCAGGAGGATAGAACAGAACAACTCTGGACTGCATCGTCTGCAGGTCTCGTGAGGAAACCAGCCGGGAGGACAGTTAGCTTGCATGGGACAGGATTGAGGATACAGTGTAGCTGCAGATGGACTCGGGAACTGAGAACACTGAATTCAAGTACTGCAGATGGACTCTGGACCAGGTACTTGTGTGTGTATGTGCATGTGTGTGTGTGTGTGTGTGTGTGTGTGTGTGTGTGTGTGTGTGTGTGTGTGTGTGTGTGTGTGTGTGTGAAATGCCCCGCTTGCTATATACTGGTGGCTAGAGAACTCAGGATACATGGTGGTGGGTAGAGAATATCACAGGCTTGAACCCTGTACGTTGGGCTCAGGTGGCAAGAGCCTGAATTCCCTACCCATCACCATTTGTAAAAAAATTGTAGATTTTTGCCTCATATTTGTTCTGTTCTGTTCCTCATAAAATCTGTGGTTTCTGTATTTTTGTTTTGTTACACAGTCAGTAGTGCAATGGCAGCACTGTTGCCTGCCAGCTACAGGTTCCCTGGTTTGATTCTTGGCTGGGGTGCCTTCTGAGTGGAGTCTGCATGTCCTCCCTGTGTTTGTGTGTGTTTCCTCTGGGTGCTCTGGTGTCCTCCCATCTTACAAAGACATGTGTCTGGAGTGTTTCTCCCTGGGCATCTGCTGAAAATTGGCTTTTATTCCAAGTCAGACTTTTCTGGTTAACAAATGTTAAATAAATAAAATTGACAGGCAGTTGAATTTCAGACTTCATATTCTTCAGAAAGTACATGGTAACACAAAACATTTTTTTTCTAGCAATTTTCTAAGTTTAAAAGATGGATATTTGAAAATTGTCCCTATTTTTGAGACTGTATTCCCCCATTATTGCCTTCATTCAGGTTGTTTGTGCTAACATTGAGAGCTATGCTGAGGCCTGAATTCACTGAATATGTTTGGGGGATGTATTCCCCCATTACTGGCTTTGTTCAGGTGTTTTTTGCTAAGAGGTTCAGAGCTATGGTGAGAACTGAATTTACTGAAAATGTTTCAGGGCTGTTTTCCCCCATTATTGGCTTTGTTCAGGTGTTTTGTGCTAAGAGGTTGACAGCTATGGTGAGAGCTGAATTCAGTAAATGGTAACCATATAAGTTTCGGTCTTCCTCTCTTTGGCAAAACAGCTGATTTGGCATAGTGATGTATTGCTCTGACAGTTTTGCACAGAGTTCTGGGCTCAATACATGGCAGTAAAATGTATGTCGGTGACACAGCATTTTATTCTAGAAACTTTCCAACATTATACAAGCAATGTTTAAAATATGTCCCTGGATTTTGGGCTTTTGGCCCCCCCCCCAATAAATGTTGGCTTTTTCCAGATTTCTTGTGCTGCAAAGTTCAGAGATACAGCTGAGTGTCGAATAGATTTTACAAGGAGTTGAAATCTGCAGGGGAACAAAAGTTTAGTGCTGCTTATGCAGAGTCTACTTGCATTGTTAATAGCACAACAGATAGTGTACTTGCTTTTGATGCAGAAGGCTGTGGGTTCTACTCACACAGTAAGTAAATGCATTGCTGATACTGTACTGTGTTGCAAAGGGGGTGGATGCTGCAGTTCTTTTTGGCAAAGATACACAATCAGGAAGATTATCAAAGAGCATGTGTATGTTTTGTGTGCAAGGGGCCTGTGATTTGAAAACAGCCCAAAGTTAATCTTTATCTGCCACCTGCAAAATGTACTTTCTTTGAATGTGGGTTTCAATGTTGTTTCAGTGAAGGTGAGTTTAATGCCAAGTCTATTTTTTATTGTGAGACTGTATTGCTTTGTTTAGTAGGTATCTATTAGTGTTTGTGCTGTAAAATGCAAAATAAAACTTTCAAATTAAATCCATATCATTGCAGAAGTAAAGCAGTATGCACATTACATTGTTTATGGTAAATGGGGCAAAATAACCAAGGAATGGGACATTGGAATGGCTGCAGGTTGGAGGCTCCATTTGACCATGATTTTGTGAGGGGGGAAGGGCAGCAAACTCAAAGACAGCTCCAGCTGAACTATGCCTCTCAACTGTCCAGATTTTTGCAGAATGAATAGATTTTTGCTTATTTTTGGTTTGTTCCTCATAGAATTTGTGTTTTTCTGGCAAATCGTTTAGGAATAAAGTCACTAAATAATGACAGACAGTGAGTTTCAGACATCATAACCTTCAGAAAATGCATGCTAAAGCAAGACCTTTTATTCTATCAACTGTCTAAGTTTATACAAGAGCAATTTTAGTACTGTTTATATGTTCCCCCAATATATTTGGCCTTGTCCAGATTTCCTGCATTAAGAGGTTGAAAGGTACATGCAAATAAATCACTTTATAGAATTAGGAATATTCAAACCTCTCAACTGTCACCAATTTTGGCTCAAAATGTTGCTCTCCCCCTAATAATCCCTCCACAAAATGGCAATTTTGGAAGAAAACATGGAGAGTTTACATTTATAAATAACTGTAATGATCAGAGTTATAGATTTATTTTATTTCAGAAATGCATATAGATTCTCTTATTTTGTCAGCTGCTCAAGTTAACAGTACTAATATTAAAAAGGTGTCCCTTCTTTGACAGGTTCCCAGCTGTATTGTGTGGCAATTTTATATTTTTACATAACATTTTTGGTCTGTTTTTCATAAAATTGTGTTTTTCTGGCAAATTAGTGGCAAATCATTAAAGACTGAAGTTAGAAAAAAATGGCAGACATTTGAGTTTCAGATTTCATACCCTTCAGAAAATTCATACTAATGTAAAACCTACTAGTATTCTATTATCTTTCTAAGTTTATAAGAGCAATATTTAAAAATTGTCCTTATTTTGGGGCCTTTGTCCCACTTCTATGTATGGCTTTGTCCAGATTTCTTGCTCTGAGGTTGAGAGGTATAAGTGTCAGAGCCATCACTGTCAGCCAGAGACATTTCAAATTGTGACATACTTGTTGCATCCCACTCCCTCATGTAGTGACTCTGGATGTGTACAAGCAAGGTAAGGAACAGTTATGCAGTGTAAGTGTGCACGCTATCCTCCCATCCAAGGTAGACACAAGTACTACAGTGGCTTTTCATCTGTCCTTGATTTTGCAGAATGTTCTGGTTTTCTGTTATATTTTTATACTGTTGGTTTATGCTTCTTCTTATTCAGAAAACACATGTTGCAGAGCCCTGTTGCTCTGTGTTTAAGTAGCAGTGCTTTAATGACCATCAGGTAAGATGGTCTGAGATTGTAAGATGCAAGTAAGCTTTAATAAGCATACTGTTACAAAATTACCAACATTGAAAGCCTTTTTGTTGTTGCCATGCAGAGAATATTTACATAACTAGATAGCGTATAAGCCTTAGGTACTGAAATGCATATGACAGTATTTGTAATAAAGGACAGGATTACAGTATTTTCAGAAGCTCATTACATTTGTTGAAGACTTGCAGTCATCTTTTCAGGCTTTACCCGTAAACTAAACAGAATGCCAATCTATCATGCATGGTCCATAAGCTCTGCAGTAATCCTTTAAGCAATTTATCTTGAGCTTTTTTCTTCTTTGCTGTTCATTTTTGACTTTGATCATGTCTTCCCCGTGAAACAAGTAGATAGCTGTTGTCAGGCAGTAGGTCTGTTTTGGATAAGAAACATTTTTACAAGTGGGGGTATCACAGAGATTGCTACTTTCAACATGTTACTTGGTACGTTTATAAAGCTGAATATACATTATAATTAGAACTGCAGTGCAAGAAGTGGTTTTGGTTGAGTGCTGCTTGTGTTTTTTATACTTGATTTTGACTGGCATTCCAGTATATTTAATAAGTAATTTATTTTTTCATGCCTCACAACCTTTTTTGTTTCCATCTAGATATTAAGTAAACTGTCATGAAGCCAATGCATTGAAATATTTTTTTCTTCTACATTTCATTTTGTCTTGATTAGACTCTCGTAATGACGGTTTGGCAACCAGGGCAGCACATTTAGTTAAAGTTCCAGTTGTGGCTTTAAGCATAGACCCACCCCTTTCTAGTTAGTCACACTCCTTCCCATTGGCCCCACCCATTCAGCTGTCTCCTGCAGCCCACCCCCTTTAATTTGAAGTCACCAGCCGGCACTGGTTTCAGGTAGGTGGTATGCACCAGTTTCCCTTCATCCATTGCCTTAGTGGCTTTCTTAAAGAAATCCACCAGATTTAATAGACATGACCTTTCCTTGACAAAGCCAGGCTGGGTTGGATCTACTGGCTGAAGTTTGCTTATGCCTTTGTGGATCATTTCCTTGATCATTCACTCCATAGCTTTGCATATTAGACTAGTCAGACTAACGGGTCTGTAGTTTTTGATAGTCCACACATGTAAAGAGGAATAACCATTGCAGTCATCAACACTTGTGGTAAAAAGCCTCTTTTGAAGCTACATTTGAAAAGTGACTCAAGTGGTCCTGATAGGTCATGTTTCAAGCTGTTTAAGAGGCATGCCAGTATATTGTCAATGCCCACTGAGGCTGTGCCCCGCTAGTAACTGAGTAGGTTATGCTAGTAGGTATTTCATGGGGAGAAGCAAAGGGGAATAGGGGCTGAATTCATCAGCCAGCAGATTCACTATGTTGCTCTGCTCAGTGAGGGTGGCACCATTGACCACCAGTTCAACACACTGTGGTGTGCTGCCTTTGGGGGTACAGACATAGCTGCAGAAGGTCGTGTGGTAGTCTTTAGCCTGTAAGGCTATCTTGACCTCATAACTGAGCTTGCTGGACTTAATTAGTCCTCTTAGTTTCTTATTTAGTTTAATTAAAGAGCTCTTATCATTATGAGAGTTGCTATTCTTGATTTTAGCCATGACTTTTTTCCTTTTATTGTATACATTATTAAAGTTAGGTTTCCACCAGTGTGGTTTGTTTTTAAAGTTTGTTTTTGGCTTACTTTTAATAGGTACAGCAGCCTCTATTCAGCAATTTACATGGTTGTACAAGGTCTCTGTGGACAATTCTGCATAAGTTGCTGTGAACTTCAGGTTAGGAGTAGCACTGAATTTTGGCAAACTATCACTTGATAGGATATAGTTTGCTTTGGAATAGTTCATAACTGTTACAGGGTTTGCTGGGGTTACCAAGCTGATTTTTACTTCAACGGATACAGCTTTGTGGTCTGACCTCACCAGTGATGATGTGACACTGTGGGGGGAGGGGTGGTTGCACAGCTCTGCCATATTGTTAAGTACCGTGTACAGTATGCTTGAACCTCTGGTGGGTGTGTCACTATCTGGTAAAGAGTATTTGTGTTAATGAAGTCCAGAAATCATTGTGCCTGTGAATTTGAGACAGTCTATGTTTCCAAGTCTATAGAGGGATAGTTAATGTCTTCCATGAATAGAGTATTTGATTTAAGGGTGAGTGTTTCTAGTCAGTCTGGGTAAGAGTATGGGATTCCTGGCACACTAAGAGTGACCTATAACCTGCTAGAATATGGTATGGGACTTCATCTGTTGTGATTTGCATGTGGATAAACTGCAGGGCATTGTCATGTTTAACCAACCTAAAAGTATACTTGTTGTTAATGTAGATCGAAACTCCTCCACCCTTTGTCCCTGTGAAGCTGATGATCTAAATGTGTGGAAGGCACTAAAGCCTTGAACTGCTGGAGCCCTTCCTGCAGATTTAAACCATGTCTCAGTAACAGTCTATATTCTCCAGAGTGAGGACAGCTTGTAGGGTGTAGGGTTTCCTGTTTAGGATTCTATCACTGAACAAACTTACCTTTAGGTTTCTTTGGGTTTTATTTCCTATGACCGTAGGTTTGTCAATTTGCCTTTGCCTAAAAAGGCTCTAATGGGGTGGAAAAAGTTTTAGCCAATATTCAGAAGCCTAAGGGGCACAGGTAGAGACCATCCTTTGCAAAGCAACATGGTTTGTTAACCATATCCTCCCATCCTGACAAATATTGAATCCACCCTGGAAAAACAACAGAAATTAAGCCAATTATTGAAGTCAATCATGTTTTATTTGTACTATGGGTCATTCTTGGTGAAGGTAGAGTGCTGTTCAATGCAAAGCACATGCCTGCCTGAGACACATATTCTGAGAACTCCATGATGTCTATCTTCATATAGTCCAGGAAGGTATGTCTCAGGTCATTTCCACCCATACGGACTATGATAGATTCATACTGGTACCTATGGTGTAGTGACTTGAGTGCATGTGTAACTTAGTAGACCTTGGCTCCAGAGAAGCAACTAACCATTTTCTTCTTGTTCAGTCTGGTGAGTGGCATATCTGTGTGTCGCACAATGGAGTCTCCTATGGCAAGAGACCTGGGTAATTTGTTTGCTTAACTTTTGTCTGAGATCTGGGTCCTACCTAAGAATAACTTTAACTAGCATAGGAACTGGCTTATGTTTTATCTACCTATTTATTTATTTATTTATTTTGCATTATAAAAATGATTTTGATGTTGCTAGAGTTTGTTAAGGCAGGTTCATCAGTTCAATACCCTTGCTGTAAGAAAGAAACAAAGAAACACTCACTTGAAGCTATAGGTCTTACAGTGCATTCTTTGGGGAGGAGTAATGAAAGGAATGCTAAAACTATTTTTTTATAACATAATGTGGATAAATGTTTTATAACACCCTATGACTGATTTATTGTATTAACAATCAGTAAATTGACAACATGTCAAATAAGTGCTGCTGAACCAACAAACCAGTTGACACCAAGTATCGCCTTTCAATGGTGAGGTACAACAGCCGGGGTAGCTAGTCACAGTACTTTGTAATAACTGCTACTGGTGTCTCCAGCAGCATCTGTAGGAAAATAGCCCCATTCTGATGAAATCAGATACCGCCGGTTATGCTGCTGTACATTAACCTTAAGAAACAGTGAACCGGGTGAAACAAAGGTTACCACAAGGCAGTAATTCATATATTAATTGGCTTCCTGACATTTTTGAAGACCGGGAACATTCTTTCACATCATGTAATTTTAACATAAACAGACTCTTGTTTGCCAAGTACCAAATCAATATTTTCATACGTAGTCTTGGGACAGTTTGACATTTTTTCCTTTTTTTTGTCAACAATGGGATCAATATTTTCATATCTAATTTTCAAGCATTTTGACATATTTTTCTATAATGCTGTCTGCTGTATTTAGTACAGCTAAGATATATGAGACCTACTATTATTTTACTATGGCACACTTTATTGAATTGGAAGGTACAGGTATAATGTTTTAACAGAATGATTAAAAGAAGCAGTGATAAAAGTAACCTTGTACTGCAGATCTGTATTAATCTTCCAGACCGGTGACCTGTCATTTTAAGTAAATAGCAGAACATAGTTAACTAAGCTGTAAAATAGTGCATTCCTTCTTTTAACAAAACAATTATTATTTGACAGACGAGATCTGGGAGAGATAGGAAGAAGGCAAAAGGAAACAAGGGCGTTTGAACAAGAAATGCATGAACTGTAGGAGAGAAGGCCTGCAACAGTCTGGTACAACTGAAGAAAGTAGGAAAGTGGTTCTTAATCAAGACATGTGGCATCAGATGGTGCAGCACCCCATCCCTCTGTAAAATTGGGAAATGAGAGTTGATGTTAACAATGATGATGATGATGATGATGGTGATGGTGATGATGATGATGGTGGTGGTGGTGGTGGTGGTGATAAGAGAATTGCCCTTACAAATTGTATTTATTTATGTATTTACATTTGTTAACTGGGTAGTGTCCGACTGGGTTGAAAAAAAAAACATTTTCAGTGGAGACCTGGGGAGAAAAGCTCAACAACAAAAAGAACATTTTTAAGGTACAAGCAGTAAACTTAGTTTAAGTAGTACATTGCTAACACTATGTAAATGAGCTTAACAAAAATATTATAGCAACATATAACAACAGAAATACAATATAAACATGCATGTTTCAGGCAGACAGGAATACTTTTTTTTTAGAATATATATGAGGTACATAAGTCATGTAGCTTTACAAGGTGAGTCACTTCTGAAAGACCAAAACTGGTCATGGTCATGTAGTTTTACAACTTAGGTCATCTGAAGAAGCAAAGATTAATAAAGAAAAGATAGATAGTGGGATAGGCCTATGTGGAATGAACACTTTTTGGGCTATCATGTGTGAGATGAGCGGGAAAAAAATAGGAAGAATATTAGTTGGGAGCAATACAGAGGCATCGCCAATTATCATTTAAATAGTCTTTCAGAGTACTTTTAAATGTGGACAGATTTGGGTTTTTAGTTATCTGTTGAGGAAGGGTGTTCCAGTCTTTGACTATTTTATGGGAGTAGAGGAAGTCTCCGTAATAGTTGTGAGACTGGGTTACTTTTAGCATTAGTTTGTTGGATGACCTGAGAAGTCTACAGTTTGTGTTTGGCTGGACTAGGTTTGATAGAGCCGGGCAGTCAGCAGGGTTGAATATGATTTTATGGGCAAGTGAAAGTTGTTTGTTTTAGTGTTCTATGGGGTTGGTTGGTGACAAACTTAGCAATTCTGTTATAGCGGGAGTCTGGTCTATTTAGGTCAGTTTTTGATAGGTTACCTCAGAGCAGTATAGAAGAGTGGATAGCAAGTGGGCTCTTGCAGTGGCCAGTCTAGCTTGTTTTGTAAAGTAAAGTTTCACCCTGTATAGAGCACCTAGTTAAGAGTGGATTTTTTTTGATGGTCAAACAGATGTGTTTATCAAATTTTAGTGAGTTGTCTATGGTTACCCCTAGCAGCTTGGTCTGATTGGTGGGTTTGATTTATGTACTGTTGTTAGATAGTATAGAGAGGGATTGGGTACTGGGTTTGGAAGATTTATTAGAGAAAATTATGAGCTTGGTCTTATTTGGATTTAGGATGAGTTGGTGGCTGGTGAGGTACTTTTCAATGTCTTGTAATGATGATTATATTTTGTGCTGGAGTTTGTGTGGGGAGTGGCTGAGCAGATAAGAGAGGAGTCATCTGCATATTGGATGATGGTGGCATGTTGGGTGGCAGTATATAGGTTGTTGGCAAATATTATGAAGAGGAGTGGCCCAAGTATGGAGCCTTGTGGTACCCCTGTGGTGACTGGTAATAGTGGGAAGAGGCTGTTTACCCATTTAGTGGCCTGATGTCGGTCGATAGATAACTGTGAAACCATATTAGGGGTGTGGTATTGAGATTTCTAAGTGGCACGTTTGTTGAGGAACAGATGATGGGACACTGTGTCAAAAGCTTTTGACATATCTAAGAAAATGGTTGAAATTAGTTGTCCTTCATTTTTGAGGTGGCAAATGGTCTCTGTAAAGGTTATGAGGACTGAGTTAGTGCTGTGTTTAGGCCTGAAGCCATGCTGGATGCTAGAGAGCAGGTTGTTGGCAGTGAAGTGATTCATGAGTTGCTAGTGGATACATTTCTCTAGAATTCTGGCAAGGGGAGGATAGAATGGTAATGGGACGGTAGTTAGTTATGTCTCTAGATGGGCCACCCTTATGAAGTGCTATAATATGAGAGATTTTCCATAATTTGAGAACGTACTGTTCAGAGATAGAGTGGTTTATTAGTAATGATATAGGGTAGGCAATGAATGGGGCAGCTAGATTTAGGTATTAATTTGAAAGTTGGTCGGCAGCTTAGCAGCAGGGTTTTAATTTACATAGGAGTTTTTTTGTGTAGGAAGTTAGAATGAGAATAAAGGAGGAGTTTGTGTTGTTAGAGGTAGGGGAGGGGACAGTGACTGGTAGGACTGATTTTTTGTCTAGGAGAGAAGTGATAGAGTTGATGAAGAAGAATTGAATTGTGAGGCTAAGGGCACAGAGGAGTTAGTAGTGAAGGGGGTAGGGGTAGCGGTTTTACCAGGGTTAAAGAGGTGGCTGATATTCTGCCAGAATTTTTGTGGATTGTGCTGGTATTTTTGTTGGCGGGTGAGGAAATAGGTTCTTTTATCCTTGATGATGCTTTTCTTAGCATGGTTTCTAAGTTGTTTGTAAAGGGTGAGATTGTTGTTATTTTTGGTCATATGATATACTGATCAGGCCTTATCTCTTTCTTTCATTAGTTGTTTGTTTCTTTAGAAAACCATGGTAGCTGTTTGTTTTTTTAGCAGATTTTTCTGAGGGCAGCAAGATTATTTAATATTTCAAGGAATTTGTTATTGAAGTATTCTACAGCTAGGTCTAATTGCAGGTTTTATAATGGGGACCAATCACAGTTTTGGAGTAGTAAATTGAAGGTGTCAGATGAGAAATATTTTTTGCTACCAGTGTATTTGTATGAGATGCTGGTTTGGATATGTGTTTTCTTCCTAACTAAAAATGTAGGGGCATGGTCACTTAATGTGACTGGTAGACAGTCTGCCTGGTACCTGTGCTTTTGTTTGTTGGTTAAAATACAGTCTAGAAGTGATTGTTTTATTGGCGTGCTTGTCAATGTGGGTGGAGTAGTTAATCATTTGGAGTTTATAAGTTTATAAATAAGGTAGGGGAATTGGAGGAGCAGGAGAACCAATCTAGGTTGAAATCACCTAGAATGATGGTTTCTTGGGATAGAGAAAAAGATGACCAGGATAAGAAGGGATTCTATGTTGTGCAGGTTGTTACCTGGTTCAGCATGAGAGATGTCTGGTGGGGAACAGTTTAGTTTTTTTAGATTAAGTGATTCTTTAAACATAATTGTTACACCCCCACAATGTTTATTTATCCTGTCCTGTCTTATAATATTGTAACCATTTGTAGTAATTTTAGAGTCTTTGATGTGAGGCTTTAACCAGGTTTCAGTTATGACTGCAATGTCTGGGGAGTAGGAGGCGAGGATGGCATGGAATTCAGGTAATTTCTTTGCAAGGCTTCTGAGATTAAAGCATGTAAGGAGAAGGTCAGAGTTACTTGTAATAGTTAAACATGTATAGGTAGTTATGTCTGTGAAATTATGGGTGGATGTGGAGGAACAGGAGCTTGGGGGTAATGGGTAGGTTACATGGCAGGTACTGATGGGCCCAGGATTGGGATGGATATCTGATTGGAGTTTTAGCTTTGTTAGAGAGTATAAAATTAGGTGCTTGAGTTTGTTTATAAGTTGGTTATACCTGTAGAAGGACAACTGAGTGTTGGTGGGTTGTATATGTCTTGAAGGGAGGACATTGATCATTTTTAATAATAATAAATAAAAGAAATAAAAAGAAATGAAATAAAGGTTTTAATAAGAGATTAAAACAATGTGACCTGTTTCATTTGTATGTTTCCATAAATGTAGGTTAAATAATGAATGTGAGTTATCAAGTCATTATAAGTATCTAAAACAAATGTTTCACAATTTTCCCACACATTTATATAGTCTCCTGTTACTTGTCTTCTGTAATCAACTGACTGTGTAAGAAGTCAAAAAGTTTGCTCACTGCTGTCAGCAAAATATTACTATAGAATATGTTCCTTCTAAAATGCTATCTCCCACTATCTTTAATTGCCCTTTTAGTCTTGCCCATTCATTTTTGAAAGACCCCCATCACCATGACTATTGTTTCCACCATTTTACAAGGATGCACACATTAAGATCTTTTGGCTTCTGTTTGTAAAGTCTATTGCACAAATCTGCATCTTTTTAGTTAGCTATGAAAACTGATCAAAACTAATGAAATACATATTACTCAAAACAAGCTGCATTATAAAAGTTAAGAAAGCACTGTAGTTGAGAAATAGAAGACAGGCTACTTAAACAATAACATTAAATCAAGAAGAAGAATTAAACCCATAGTTTCCAGGACAGAACATTGTATGTATATCAGAACCAAGTAGAACCAGAAGTAAATAACATTTGCATATCTAAGCAAGAAATAGATTAAATAAATGTGATATTTATTTAATCTGTTATGCATAGCAAAATTACCTTACTTCATACTTGTGCCAGATACAAGAGGTTTTTATGGAACACCATAATAACAGAAAGCACCCATACACCGCATCCTAAGATATATATATATATATATATATATATATATATATATATATATATATATATATATATATATACTACCACAGCTTTAAGGGTATGCAGGGTACCCTTAAGTATAAGTAGCAGAGTGTACATCTCTTACTCTGTCTACTGCCAGAAGATGGTATGGTGGTCCAATAACATCACTTTGACCTACCCTCTATCCCCCTCCATCAATCTCCAGCAATAAATGCTGACCACTGATAAGTGGTGCCTATGTTTGTACCCAACAAAGAAAGAGCCTGTTATTGAGTTACATTTGCAGTCAAATATTAATAAACATACAAACACCATAGCTGCTAGTCAAAGCATATTTTTCATAGTAACTTCCACTTAACTGGACTATCAGCATATCAAATGGTACATGTATAGATATTTGCTACCTTTGTAAATGGGCACATAAGCTTCATTCTCCCTTTTTAGGGAAAGAAATCAGCATAAACATTAGCAGAATTAATTTCTTAATGATATACATTTCACATTACTTTCTTTTCTCTGATACACATATCATTTATATGTAGTTGACTCTATAACCTCTGAACCAGCATGCTGAACTGTAGTTATTTATAAATTTAAATTACCATAAATGATGTTTTTTTTCAAAAGGTTATAACATAACCATACTATATAAGTCAGCAGGTGCTATTTACTGACAGCAATATTTTCCAGCATACATTATTAATAGCATTGCACTATTTCTTAATCAAAGATAGACTTCCTCTTCCATAATGTAATCCCTGAGGGAATCATGTTACATAATCATGAAAGAATGAATTCTGTTCCACTGGACTTGGAAAAGTGACCTGAGATTTTCCTTCATGGGTAGTCTCTATAGAAGAGTTTAGCCAGCCTTTTTATCTCTCATTGGTGTTGATTGACTTTGAACATCTATCTGTTTCTGGTCAAAGGTCTGGTCTGTCTTCTGTTTTGGAATGTGAAAGTGCCTTCATCACCTTTTGAAACTGGTGGTGGTTAGCAGTCTGCTCTCACTGCTCTATAATGGTGTATATGGTCAGCCGTCTCCTTCTTGAAAGGTCTTGACCATACATCCATCTTTGGTTTGCTGGTCATACGGACATCTTGGGGTTAGGCTCTGGCATGGTATCATTAACGGGTAGGAGGTAGTGGTCATCACTCTCATAGTATCGTGTTTCACATCAATTAATTCTGCTACCCTCATTTGTGTAAATGCTCCTTTCTGAGATTTTTCCCTGCTTGACTTGAGTGAGATTTAAAACACCAGCTGCAGGTGTGTGTGTGTGTGTGTGTGTGTGTGTGTGTGTGTGTGTGTGTGTGTGTGTGTGTGTGTGTGTGTGTGTGTGTGTGTGTGTGTGTGTGTGTGCTCGCATAGTAACAAAGGGCTGATGAGAAGCAGGCAAAAGCAGAGGCATGCTTACTATTGTGTCATGTATGCCTGTGTGTAGCAGGATTTTCTCCTTCAGACATCACTGGCCAGTGGGCAGCCAAGTGATTTCCTCACACTTTTCATTCCAACCATGTAGCAGACTATTAGGAAACAGAGTCAGGGAGACTTGGTCTTGCTGGATTTTCAAGTGATGTTTTGTAAGAAAGGGAAATGAGTGAATAAGCATAATGAAGTTGTTCCTTTCTGCTCTAAGTTCTTGGTTTCATTACTCTCAGGAACTGATTCATCCTTAAGCTGCACTTGATACTACAAAGTCCTGGAGTACTCGACACTGTCTCCACTATTGTTCACACTGTACATACCATCATTAGGGACATTCTCTATAGGAAGAAGAAGAGGAGTTTATACCATCATTTTTAAGTTGATGGTACCCAACTTTACCTCTGCATTCCTCCAGAAATTATAACTGCTTGTAATACCTTGAAATATTGTTTGAATGACATCCTTAACTAGATGACAGTCACAAGAGTCAAGCTTAATACCATCAAAACATGGGCTTTAAGAATACATGAAACTATCAGGTTCACTAGAATGCCTTTTTTTCTCCCGTTTAATTATTATTTATGAAGATGTAGGCTGAAGTTTCTGATCAGATTACAACATCATGTCACTCTTCTGGATAATTCTGAAGGAACAAGTAGTGATGATTTTGAAATCTTCTTGTTTCATCTCAGGAATACTGAAGTTATGAAAGTTCTCATTGAATATGAGGACCTTTCTTAGATACATGCATGCCCTGCTTACTGGCCACCTAAACATCTGCAATGCCTTTTTTTCCCCTCTTCACAGCTGAACATTTACTTATCATGTGACTTCTCCTCATTGACTGGTGTACTAGGCACTGCTAAACTCTTTAAGATGTACTCTGACCCATGGTCAAGACTGGTACAGAAATCAGTGCTCATGATGCAATGTCATAATGATGGCAGAGAGAGTTTTTCATCTACTGGGTTTCCCCATGCACATGCCTGTAGTAGTTTGTGACAGCAGTCATGCAGTGAGGTTGAGCTGGTGCACTGTCTCATCTCTGTGGTTATTCAGCCAAGATCATGATGAAAATGCTACCTTACATGTCCCAGTCCTCAGCTAAGGACTAAATGCAGGAATCGTCCAAGTGTGCACACTCTCTGTCAGGACAGGCACTCCCATTCTTCCCCGCCTGTACCTGAGATACCCACAATGCTAACTAAACCTAGGTCACCTGCACCATAGTTAAGCCTTTATCCTTCCATGCCATGGCACTGGCTAATGCAATGCCTTTTACCTTGCACTTCCAAATACCAAACATGACCATCATCTATAAGTGCAGAACTCCATGGCAAGGTTTTTACGGTTACTTCCCATCAGCATGACATAATCATTGCACTGTGGGGTTTGTAGTGGATGCAGGCAGCCTGAACATTACAGTTTAATGTATTGTTAACATTCCTTTCCCTACGTGATCTTGGGGTCTATGTAGGTAAAAGAACAATTAACAACATTGACTGTCGCATCCTTTCAATTTGTCAGATGAGATGCTGCTAGTAGCTGCCAAGAAGAGCTTGGATTGTTTAAGTTATCATTCCCTTCTTTACCAAGATCCTGCCTTGTGGAAAACACTGTACTTCATCCCTACAAATGAACTTCTGTGGGCAGTGTGGGACAGGCTAACATGATGTGGCACAAAGGCTGGAACAGTAATGCATGGTATCCTACAAAAACTGGATTCAGTACAGCATTTAACCCAAAAATAATCTGTGTCATCTAGCTAACAAGTTAATGTACTGCATCCAGAAACACAGTGTTCATTAAAAGGGTGTTTGCTGTATAGCAAAGTAGTGTCACATGACCTATAGCTTTTATTGGGGGGAGCAGTATGGCTCTACTGTGTGATGCAGTGCCATGTCATGACCTTCATCTGCTACATGGAAGGTTTAACATGGCTCATATGTTTGCAATATGTACATTCCTGGCTACACCCCTGAATCAATCTATCTATCTTAATTGAAAGCTAACTCAGGTTTATGGAGTAATGAAAATAGTAGGTTAGTTGGAAGAGGTCTAGAATATAGAAATGAGAAGAGTAAGTTTATTTATTTATTTTATTTTATTTTACATTTGTTGACCGGGCTAGTCCAGCTGGATAATTTCCATTTTCAGTGGAGGCCCGGGGAGAAAAGCTCCTCAGATTAAAGCAAGGTTATAGAAATTAAACATTTACAATAAATGCCTGTGACACAGACAGTGAGCAATAATGCATACATATTAGTCTAGATCAAGTAATAAAAAACATATAGTGCTATCTACGTGTTGAGAAAGGCATTAATTCTTTACTTTTTTTTTTTTTTTTTTTTTTAGTAACAGTCATTCATTAAGTTATTTGTGATCATTGAGAAAGGTTGCAGTTTTGAAATGAGGAAATATGATAGTAGAATGAAGATAGTAGATTAGTCTGGATTGGTACAAGAGCAGAGCCAGAAGTTGTTCAGATGTAAAAGAAGTTGTTTTTTAAAAAGATGAAAGGAGCCTAGAGAGGTAATGTGTGAGGGGAGGTTATTCCATAATTTGCCTACTGAGTTGGAGAAAAGGCAGTTACCTGCAGAATTTGTAATTCTAGTTGTTTTGACTTGTAGCTTTTCGGCGGAGCGCAGTTGTTTCAAGTTATTATAGGGGGTCAAGAGGTTACTAAGAGCAGGTGTCTTTGCTGGTTGATATAGAATGTTATGTGTTATTAAGAGTTGTTGATAGATAAGTTTGTTAGGAAGTTCCAACCAGTGTAAGTGTTTTAAGTTTAGACAATGGTGAGTTCTATACTGGGATGCTGTGGCAAAACGAGCTATATTATGGTAGGATGTAGTCAGTTTCCTAAGATTGCTTTTAGAGAGATTAGTGTAAATAGAGGAGGCATATAGTAGGGTTGAGATAAGATGTGATTGTGCTAAGGTGGTTCGTGCTTCTGGTGTAAGGAAGGGTTTAATTCTATACAGTGAACCAATCTTTTTATTAACTGCTTTTATAGTGTTATTGATATGAAAATCATAGCTAAGATTATTATCAATAGTAACACCAAGCAGTTTGGTAGTAGAGTCGGGGGAGATGAGGGAATTATCACTTGCAGTAATAGTGAAGTTTAGTTGAGAAGATTTGTGGGTAGGTGAGAATAGTAATAGTTTTGTTTTCTTGGGGTTGAGGAGAAGACATCTTTTTGAGAACCACCGTTCAACGGTAGAAAAGGTAGATTGTGTCAGTGACTGGAGTTCAGTTTGAGTGGAAGCTGTGCAAATGATGGTAGAGTCATCTGCATATTGTATACTGGTAGTGTTTTGGATAGATGATTGGAGATCATTAATAAAGATAGAGAATAAGAGTGGGCCTAGTATAGAGCCTTGAGGTACTCCTAAAGAGACAGGTAGTAGAGCAGATAGAGAGTTTTTCCATAGCACTGCTTGTTGTCGATTTTCAAGATAGGATGAAAACCAGGTTAAGGAAGAGAAATCCAGGGCAAGGAATTTTAATATGTGTAAAAGAAGTGTATGGTTGACCATATCAAAGGCTTTTGACAGGTCTAGGAAAAGAGAAGAGGTTAGTTTATTGTTGTTACGGTTACAGTTGATGGTGTTGGTAAAAGAAAGTAGTGCAGTGGTAGTACTATGTGCAGGTCTAAATCCATGTTGAGTATTAGCTAGTAGGTTGTTATGAAGGAGATGGTTAAGTAGTTGTTTATGTATACATTTTTCCATGATTTTAGCTAGTGGAGATAATAGTGCTATAGGGTGAAAGTTTGAAAGGTCAGTGGATTTGCCTCCTTTGTGTAAGGGTATGATGTGTGATATTTTCCAGATTGCTGGGAAAGTACTTTCTTTTATGGATCTGTTTATTAGGATAGAAACAGGGTAGGCAATAGCTTTAGCTGCTACTTGAAGGAATTCAGCAGGAAGCTTATCTGCTGAGGGGGTAGTGGGTTTAAGTTTTTGTAAAAGAGATTGTATGTAGGAGGTGGGTATGGGTTGAAGTTGAAGGGGAAGAAGGGAGTTGTTGATGTTATTTAAAAGCAGTTGAGAAGCATCAGGAGATAAGTGGTTAGCTAGACTTTGTATGGAAGTAGTAAAGAAGGTATTGAAGTTGTTGGCTATTAAAGAGGGATTATCAGGGTCTAAATTCTGTGGGTTGGGTGTTACTACTTTGCCTGGGGTAAGTAGATTATTGATAGTGGTCCAGAACTTTTTTGGTTCTTTTTTGGTGGATTGCTGGAGTTCAAAGTAATAATTCTTTTTATCTGAAAGGATGGCTTTTTTGGTATTGTTTCTGAGCTCTCTGAAGGTTTGATGATCTGTTGGGTTTCTAGAGGAACGCCATTTTTTCCAAGATTTATTTCTGAGTATAATTTTTTGTTTAGTATTAGAGGTTAGCCAGGGTGCTGTTTTGGTCTTTGTTCATACTAGTAGTAAATAATCAAGCAAATCAGGAAATAAATTATGTAACTCTATACAACCTACCTAATTTTTGGCTGGTTTTAGATGCAGTATTATGCTAACACTTGTCAACCCATGACTGATTATCAATAAGATGGCAACATTTAGCTAAGATTGCTTCCTCAGTGGGTGAGTCATCTAAGCAAATGAAGGTAAGACAGATATTTAATGAAATGGAGGCATTGGAATTGTCTTAGAATAGAACAGAGATGTTAGGATCACAAAGATTTCAACTCCTACTTGAACACAGATTTGGTCTTCCAATAAGATGAAGGCCTAAAATTTTAAGTCAGATCTGGACTGCATTTCAGCATTGAACATAAGTGAGTGTATTATTTACCAGAACAATTGCAGAATTGTCAGAATCTTGGACCACTTTTGTTTCTTCACAATGAGAAACCATGTCATTCACAAAGATAGCAAAAATAAGGGGCCGTAGCACTGAGCCCTGAAAGACTATAACATCATGTGGTAGTAACTGCAAGACAGCACAATTCCATCTGTCAGATTTGGTGGTTTCTTCCAGGTATCTTTTAAACCATTTAATGACTCTGGATAAAGAGCATTAGCTACTCAGGGTCATGAGAAGTGATCCATGGTTAACAGTATCCAGTGATTTGAAGTCCTTAAGATATATCCAGCAATTTGGCCCCAAACTAGTTGGTCACAGATGCAGACAATAAGACCAAGTGCAGCATTATCTGTGCCATTGATAGAGCTAAAATGGTGCTGAAGAATAAATTGATCATTTTTCTAGAATGTTTGATGGGGGAAATAAGAGCTGTATGGTTCAGCTGAAGCAGGTTTCAACTTACAGAGGAATTTATACATTAAACCTGATGAGATTATTTACAGGGTAAAGCCAAGAAGGTCATATTGGAAAAACGTAATAGTCTGTCCTTTGGCTATCTACCAGGGTCTTCTGCACTATATCATAACAAAAATGCTCCAAACTGTGATGGGAGCAAAGGTTCACAGAGATGAGAAAGAGATGAAGGAATGGAGCTTTGCCCAAGATTAAGCAACTTTTCCATATTATAACAGAATATCTTTGAAGTGACGGAGGAGGCACATTGTTCCTCAAAAGAGAATATGTTTTCGCTAATGAGAATTGCTTGTTTCACCTTGTTATGTGCCTCAAGATAATTGAAGAGATAAGGCTGTAGTTTAGATGTCTGGACATAGGTCATCTCACTCAGGGTGTATATTTTAAATCTAGTACTTAATTTTCTCAAAAAGGTTTTACTGACAGCAGAGAAGATCAAACTAAAATAATGAACAGCATTGTGAAGTGGCAAAATGGTCAGCGTATATCCCAGTTTATAGACTGCAGAAGTGAACCGAACATTTTGTCATCAAAGTTATTTGTACTTCTTCTGGAGCAAGAAAATCTTTTTCTTCCTCTGAATGTTTTATACCATAATACAAGAGATATGGGTAAACTGTCTCCGATGAATATTGATGATACCTACATATTTCATACTCCTTGATGCAGTTATATAATATCCATAATCATCTTATGCTCAGAAATTCTGTCCTCTCTTTCTGTCACATTTACTAACTGCATGAGAGCTTAGAGCCATAAAGATCAATGGACAAAAACATGTATTGACTCAACACTTAGGTCACCCATAACGATGAACTATGTATTCATCGTATGGGATCTGCTGACAGTCCTCTTCTGCAGTGGGTTCCTGTGTCCCTGAACTAATATACAAACAGGCCTTTTATTTGCACCAGAATTAATTCTCTTTGCAGAGAATATGAAATCTGTTTTTTTTTCTTTAATTAAATAGATGAAGTTGTCAAGTTTTCTTTCTGAGGGCAGGACATTATAAATGCATGGTGTAACTTCTGAGTCAAGGATGATAGCATTTAGCTATGTTTCAGAAACTGCTAGAATATCAGACAGATATTTATGGATCAAATAGACTTTCTTCCTGTACAATTCTATAACTGACATGATCAAGATTTAGACCAGTAACACATGCATGCACACACACACACACACACACACACACACACATATAGATATATATAATATATATATATATATATATATATATATATATATATATATATATATATATATATATTTATATATATATATATATACATATATATGTGTGTATGGATTTATGTTAGATGATTGAGTTTTCAGAAACTCGAACTTCATATGGTCGAGACCATATGCTCGACTTTCCGAAAACTCAAAACATTTGTATGTAGATCACCGTACACTAGGGGTCTGGGAATTTATCCCATTTCCCACTATAGTGCAATCTCAGGGTTGGCATACATAATTTACAGGGGGTGTGGAGGGCTTGACCCCTGCAGAAACATAGATTATTTTTGTTTTGTTTCATCTGAGTTTTTGGAAAGTCTAACATATGGTCAAGGCCATATGAAATTCGAGTTTTCAAAAACTAGATAATCTAACATAAACCATATGTGTGTGTGTGTGTGTGTGTGTGTGTGTGTGTGTGTGTGTGTGTGTGTGTGTGTGTGTGTGTGTGTGTGTGTGTGTGTGTGTGCATGTACATTTGTGAAGACATATATGCCTACACAAAATAGCATAGCAGGGACAAGAAGAACCGTAAGCAAGGCATTGAATACATTGGAAAAATTAAGGGTAGAAATTAATATTTGTAACAATGCTGCTTAGTGGTTACTGGAAAAAAACAAAGGTATCGAATACATTAAAAAAGTGTTTGAAACATTTGGAATGTATTTTACAATAGAAAATATGTCAGAGATAAAGCAGAATAGAAAATTGTGTTAATGTGAATGAGATATGAACTAGAAAGTATATAATAAATATAATGTAGAATAAAATGAGTGCATTTCATAACTGTGTGTGTATTGCTGTTAACTTTAGAAGCATTGGATGGGTTTGATTCATGTTATCTTGTAGATGAGATTAAACACTATTAAAATTAAAGATTGCCTAAAAATACACGGCAAGGAGGATTAGACATAATGCAGCAACACAGGCAATTTGTGTCACAGTACCCATCTATATTTAGAGGGAAATGAGAACAAATACTTTGCCAGGCAGAGTTTATGAAGACAAATATTAGGAATTAAGAAAATGTTACGAAAATGTCAGAAGTAACAGGAAGAGAATGAAGACATGATGTAATTGCAGCTAAGAATCAGAAAATCATAGATTAGATATACAGATGAATTTAAAAACAAAATCATATAAAAATAATGTATTTAGATGATGGCTGGGAGAGATATTCCACAGGAATTCAGGAAGCAAGAATTTCTGTGAAGAATGGAACATAAGAACATTCTCATTTAAAGTAAAGTGAAATGTACTGTAAGGTATATGCAGAGAGAATATATCATTTAAATGGCTATTATGGGCACCATTTGTGGATACCAGTGCGCATTTTTTCACATATGCATCTTCTTCATAGCTATGCTTCATTCTCACCTTAGAAGGCTATTTGCCATCTGCAATGTTTCATAACTGCATGTTTCATACAGACACACTGTCACCATGCAGCTGCATATATATATATATATATATATATATATATATATATATATGTGGCCATGTAGGGAAAAAAATGGATCACTATTATTATGGTATGTTTTCTCTCTCTGTCTCTCTCACACACACACACATACACACTGTGTGAGTGTGTGTGTGTGTGTGTGTGCGTGTGTGTGTGTGTGTGTGTGTGTGTGTGTGTGTGTGTGTGTGTGTGTGTGTGTGTGTGTGTGTGTGTGTGTGTGTGTGTGTGTGTGTGTGTGTGTGTGTGTTTGTGTGTGCAATGTATGTAGAAACAAATAAATAAACATGTTAGTTCACTTGCATAATGCAAGCAAAGCCAACATACACTGCAATACATAATGCTTACTGCTTGTGTCTGTGTTTATAAAATGGATGTACTGTTTGTAACAGGGATGCATAGTTTGTCTTCAGATTTGTAATGTATTGTTTTTTTCTGTGCTGAAGCTGAAATAGGACCAAATGGATCTAATGTTCTTTCCTGGATAACATATGCAAATTAATGTATTTATGCATGTATGCCTCCATTGTTAATGTTACAATTCAAATTCATATCACACAGGTACAATATTTCCCGTAGTTCTCCTTGAATTACTTTAAAAGCTTAGAGTAATGTAGTTTAAGACTTTTTGTAAGCGTACCCAAAGTGTGAATATCATCAGAAAATGTGAGATGCTCTATACGATTATACTGCTTTTTTTTTTTTAATAAGTGCAACAGGATCCTTTACACTTGCAGTTCAGGCATATGGGACTTCATTTTAACTTGCTACCTCACAAGTGTAACACTGAAATTATGGTGCAATTTGTATTTTATTTTACCTATTCAGTGGCAGGGTAAGCCCACTGGAGCAAGTCCAGGAGCTGTCTGGTTAAATCACAAATTAGGCAAATGAAAATGAAACGAATCAAACCCTGAACCCTGAGCACAAGAAGCAGGCCACTGACAGCTTAGTGCTTTAGTCCTTTAAACTTCCAGATTGCAAATGCAGGTTTCAACATTGAAATAGGAATTTAAACTTCTGCCAGAGTGGAACCTGCAGCCTTTTGATGTCTTTGATGTAAAAGATGAGTGTGCTTTATTATTTTTTCATGCTAGAACTCATGAGATCTGACTGCACTGATTCTATATAAGGTGAAACATTAGATGGCTCCCTAGCAGTTCTGCTATGTTACTCTGATTTACATAATGTTGAGCATCAGCAATGGAGATATCTGAAACACATCAGAGTAAAAAATTAACTTTTAAGTGTTTTTTGCAAGGTGCAAGCTCCGCCCATGCACTACCGAAATATATATATATATATATATATATATATATATATATATATATATATATATATATATATATATCAACTCTGCAGTTCCATCAACTCAAGAAATGAAAAATCTCACAAAATAAGTGAATCACTGCTGACACTGAAAATGATTTCCTATGAAAAACAGCAATTTTTGATCCTTGACATTTTTTTTCTTCAAGCTATTGACACTCAAGGAATTTCACCTCACTCACATGTACATGAGCCCAACTTTAGCATAAAAACATGGATTAAAGTGTTTCAGCACCTTGTCAGTGTAATCAGTTCCTCTGAATCCTGGAAGGTAGATGCATTCAAGTTGTACCCTGAAGTAATACTTCTTATGGGTGTAATATTTCCAAGACATTCTGTATGGAATTGTAACAGTATGCATTATACTCTTATATATAATAATAGTTTATTAGGTCCAAAACCACAAAAAAGTTTTTTCCTGTAAAGTGGTTAAATATTCACCAAAAAAGAAAAAAAGGCAACTCGGTATATAAAGCATTATCTTTTTATTCAGCTGAGAATTCATCTGAATAATTTTAACCAAGTCCTTATATAAATACACTTAATTCACACGTAAAAATGACAACCAGTCCATTCATACTACCTAAAATCAGAGCCATAACTTGGGCAGACCAAAGAGGGCAGTTACTCCAGCTGTGAACAGTTAGGGAACATGTTCTGCAGGTGCCAATGGCATGTGAATACAATACCAGCATTGATTATGTCGCACATTGTGACTCAGTAAAGGAATGCCAGTGCTATGTTTGCTGTAGCATGTGGTTGTTACAGCTGTAGCAAACAGCTTGTCACGGGTTACAGGAGTAAAGAAAAACCTTTGAAAGACATTCATTATTTATATATTTATTGATTGATTGATTGATTGATTACTTCTCAACTTTCAGTTGAGAGTAGAGCACTGTTTTTTGGAACTGACTGAGCTATAATCCTGCCTAAAATGATAACTATGCAGTAAATATTAGAGCAGATGTGTAGCTAGGCCTTTTAAAGCCTAGGGTGAGAAACTCATTTGGTTACCCCCATCAACAACTTCAAGTTGCAGACCAAAAAAAGGCTAAAGGCCAAGATGATGAACAAAAAATATATATATAGAAAAGCCTAACTTATTTTTACAGTCATTCTAATGTCTGTCCATCCAATGTTTCTATTGCGGCTTCTCTCATATTTTGACTCTACGGTTGGAGGCAGAAGACATTTTTTTCTTCCAGTGGTAGGCAAAGAGAACCCCAACCTCCCAGTTCTATCCCAGTATAAGGAAAAATTAAAATAAAATAAGTAATGCTAAACTCAGCTGCTAAACAGCATTCCTGAAAAAAAGTAAACATTTTAGTTTGTTTAGTTTATTCACAATAGCAACAATCAACAAAGATGTTGATGATCAATTTTACTTTCCCTGGTTGCTGTTGTGGCCACCAAATATAAATTCTCACTAATCTTGCACTACCATACCTGCTCCACTAGTGATCCAATCAGAAGTCATTAGGATGGTGCCCAATGCTCACACTTACGTAAAACATAAGGATGACTGAATACTTACTTAATGAAGCCAAAATTGAGTGATGAGTAGTAAGTACCAAAGAAACCTGAAAAACTAAACGGAACAATACATTTGCTTATTGTTAAGACAAAAAAAACTAGAAGTGTTTGACTTTTGCCCCCCCCCCCCCGCAGACTGGCACTTGGGGTGCTTGCCCCTTTTGTTCCACCCTTCCTACTCTACTGTATTACAACATTAAAAAGAAAATCTGAACTACATAAGCAGCAATACATGCTACCATGATGAAATTGTTTCTCTGCGTAGCTTTTAGGTATGCTCTTTATATTCTGTGCCCTTCAGCCTTAATTTCCCCTGCGACTCTTGCTTTCAGTCAGGGATTCAATGCTCCCTCCTCTGGAATTTTGCATAATAACTACCAAAAGAACAAATCTGTATTTTCTGAATTCAGTACAAAATGCAGAGTTCTTATACAGGACATTGTACTTTGCTTTGATTTAATAGATTGAATGGACACATCCACATCTGCTGCATGCCTGATACAACACTTTTAAACTATTAGGCCTACTATAATTTGCATACATTTAGTGGTGCTGTTTTCACTGGATAAATCAAGACATATTCATTCATAAGAAGAAAGAAGTACATGTTCAGTCCCATGCAGAAAACAAGTGTGGTGCAATAATTAGTTTTAGAGCTTGAATGATAGTATTGCCAATAAGGTAATTTAAAAAAGACCAAGAGGATAATGACGGAAATAATCTGATCCAGCAGTCTTGGTCAATTTCATTCTATTTAATTCAGGAAGGAGCCACATTAATTATTGGTGATCTCACTTTTTTCCATTAGTCACCTTTATCAAAGTAATAGAAATTGAGAGGACTGGGACATTTCTTTCTAAAGCATGTTTGCACTGTTAACAGAGGAAACATTTAGAATGTCTTTTACGTAAATTCTATTCCGCAGTTTTTCAGTTATTTGCATAACTAAAGTTATTTAACTGGTATTATTCCATTATTCCCTTTGTCTTTGTTGTTCTCATCTAGAATTCATTTAGGTTACTGTGTTGACACTGCAAATGCTGTCAGAAAGACATACTATCCCACTTGACTTATTTCTACCCCAGGCAGCAGCTTTACTCACTGACCACAATACCAAGCTTTAAAGCATTGCTGCTGAACATGGACTCAAGAGGTTAGAAAAGCGTGACCCTGGAGAGAAAACACTAAAAACCAAGTTGGGAAATGGAAGGGAAGTGTCTGCGGATAAGGAGCACTGAATATTGATTTCAGAGGTGGGGAAGGGTGACCATGGGCAATACAAAATAAATATACATTCACAAGAAAGGGCAGGAGTAAATAAGCAATGAACATGTATTTGTGAGGCCACTTGATAGACATTTTCAGGATACTCTTCTAATGGGAATGTATTATATCATGTTTTCTGTTCTAACTCATTAACTGAGAAGGAAAAGTGCAGCAATATTTCAGTCCTCCAAGAAGTGAGGTCTCAGTTCAGATTTGGTGTAAAAATATAAACTTTAGTATGTCTTTTTTTTAAAACAAGAAAAATCTTTATTAAAGTATCACATATATCATAAGCAATCATACATTTATATAAATGAAAACAAACCATATTGACATAATTTTAGTTGCAAACATTATACATCACTTGTAATCTATCCAGTCACTGTCAGTCAGACATTACATACCTCATTCAAATCCTGCCTTCTTTTAAACCTCTTTCATCATCTGCATGTACTGCTTCCACAATTTTTATTTTTTCCTATGCGGTTTTCTCCTTCCCTTTTCTAACGATCCCATTTCCAGTTGTTTTATCTCCATTACTATATTCACTACTTCTAGTAGAGTTGTTTTAGACTTTGATTTCCATTTCAAACTGATTGCTTTTTTGGCAGCCATCATAATTAAACTCAGGAAGGCCTCACTATGTCTAGGCAGTTCTGATTCTGTATTATAGAAAATAATTTCATTAGTCACACCAATTTGCTCACCCAATATTTCTGATAGAGTAGTCTGCAGGGAATTTTTAAAAGTCTGACAACTCATTGCACTAAGTTGCATGTGGTCTTTCTCTTTAGTAACTTCTTTCACCTCTGTAAAATCTTAGAATGTATAAATGCTGTTCGTGTATAAATGAAAATAGAAATGTAACTACTCTGTGTTTAATTGTAACTTAGTATAATGCATAGTAAGCAAATGGAGCTTTTCTCCCCAGGCCTCCGCTGAAAATGGGTATTACCCAGTCAGACTCTCCCAGTAAACAAAGACAAATAAATAAATAAGATAAATAAATTACACTCCCAGAAAATATGTTCCCAATTACCTCTCTTATCCCTGTCACACCTTCAACATTTGCTAAACTGAAGAAAAGTTCTTGGAGTCTACTTTGGGTGTAAAACTGCCTATGCAAACACTTCCAAGCAAAGATCCTAAATCTTCTAAACTTTGCTACATATTTATGAGACTTACATGTATCTCCCTATTATTAAGTTCAGTAAAAGTTTGAGGAAATATTAATCAAGGAAAGCGCAGGTTGATAAATTTGCTATCTATTAATAAACCAAAAAAAATAGAATAGTTATAGAATCATAGAATATTAGAAAATGCATGCAAGGCAACTGGTCTAATGTAGCCATTTTAGCTTTGATAGTATCCACCCTTAGACCTTTTTTTCAAGGAGACGTAGGTCAGTCATGTTGGTGGTGAATTTATAAATGCCAATCCAATTATCTAACTCCTTTTTAAAGGAAGTTAGTGTGTCAGATTGCTTGAATTGGAGTGGAAGTATGTTCCAGAGAAGGAGTAGATGTCACATGACAAATCCGCCTCTTCACTTTGACTTTATTTTATTTGTTGAAGCAGGTTCAGACCTGATAACCACACTGATGACCCAGTACCAGAGGAATCAGGTGGATCATGATGGGGTGTCTGCTACTGCACTGTTACGTGCACCACAATTGGATCTGCAGATGGATAAGAAAAAAGGGCTCAGTAGTAAACACATGTGATACACATACAATGGGAGTTAAACCCTTGGGGTGCCACACATGTCACATGCATCCTGCTGATGGGACAGTCACTCCCACCTCCTGCAATATCTTACCGCATTCAATTCATACACCTTGGCAACTGTAAAAGTAAGCATGCACACCTCATCACACAGCTACAGCAGTTAATACAATAATAGGAGGAAAACATGCTTACAACACATATATGACATTGTCTCCCTAACCTCTGCCTCACACTGATGATGCAGGCTTTTGTAGCAGTAATAGAGGTTGGTATAACAATGCTGATGCTGCCCAACATCACTCACCACCCTGACAAGGTTATTCCAGGCATTAAATTGCACAGTGGGCCATTAGATTTCCACAACAGGTGTTCAGAAAATTGCTGTGAATTTAGAACAAGAAAATATTTTTCTGCTTTTCAAACCAAGAAGTCACAGTGCCTAGAGATGGCATGACCACTATACAGGTAATTATGAGGAGCAAAATTGTAGCCCAGAGCACACAGAAACATGTTCATGCATTATTTGACACAGATCATAATGCAGCAGTGGGGCATAACAGTTCCTTCATAGCACAGCAGTAATGTGCTGTGGGAACCCACAGATGCTGTGCATGAGCATACTGGTCACATGCTTCCACAGAGCCATACCAAGAATGACTAGAACTAGCTGAAGGAGAGAGCACATTGTGACCACAGAGGCAAAGGAGTTCTTGATGTTCCTGTTTGGAAATGGCAAATATCTCCCCATATTTGGGTTTGGTCATGGACACCAAAGTATTTTTTAAGGTAAACATCAAATAACTGTTACTAATTACATGTCTGCATAGTACAATGCATAGTGTATGTATGTATGGGAAATGATTCAAAATACCTGCAAATCTGTCCTTTCAGGTACGTCAGGACTACAACTGCAAAAAGTCACATGTTGAGTTATGCCTGTCTGCATATCATTTCCATCTGTAGCATTGTAGAGTTGTCTTTCACTATTTCTGATACATGTGGATTAAAAGCATACCTGTGAGTGCTTCCAAAGGTATCATGGATTCATACTTTCACAGATTCAACTGTCAGAAAGACAAGCTCAACAGGCCAGCACATTCCAGGTGTTAGCATGTCTTTTGTGACTAATGATGAAAGTAATCTTCACATGACATTGTCTGATGGTACAGTGGCATTGACTACAGTACTACCCTAACAAAGTTTTCCCACATCGCTGACTGAAATTACAGTTTCCTTTAGCAGTACAAGCCCAAACCAAAGCAGTATCAGTGCACAGACGTCCACTTGTGAATGTGAGCCCGGCCTAAGCTCCTCATGTGTCCCTATCCTACACAGCCACTAACATTTGTACTGCCTCTGATGTGTATACTGCCAGCATCTGTGAAGGGCATGGAGTCATTGCAAATCTTTTATGACTCCAGATTATTCCGTAATCTAAGCACAACACTTAAAATAAATCAATGGAAGTGCAGATCGATCAGTGACCCATGTATAGACAGCAGCTGATAACAGCCTTGTGGATTAATCTGATGATGTGTGACACCTACATAGTGACATCAAATATAACAAAAGGACAATGCTGATGCTGCCCAGTTCCACAATGACAAATGTGGTCTCCATGGGTGCATTGTTGAGGCACATATCAAATGCTCTCCACACTGTCACTGCAGGCCATGCATTGACTTGTCAAGGGAGGGTCCAGATGCAAGGTGGCCAGGTATGTGGCACTCCTACACACACAGTAGACAGAATGCAGAAGAGATGGCCTCACTCTCAATTTCTGCCACATAGCTTGCTATGTAAAGCCATAAATAGTCACATGACTGAGGGCAGTGAAGCCCTTTAGGGAATATAGCTGGAACTCCTTAAAAACCTCTCACATTTGCACAAAGCTATACGAATTTTTATCACCTGTGAGCATGTGGACCACTGTGTTCCCACAGTTGGTGCTCTACATGATCATAGGTGAGCAAATGGAGCACCACACCTGCATGTAGCTGCTGTCCAAGTCATGTATGTCAAAGGGGTCTACTTCATATAACCTAAATTTCATCTGACTGAAATTCATTTGACTGAAACTCTTAACACTGACACATTAAAGTAAAAGGCATATGCCCTTTTCCCCACTGTAATGCATTCCTGGAGTTAATATATATAGTTAGGGGTGTGGAGAGGCACACCCCCGCCACATTGGGGGGTGGGGGGTGTATCCCCCCCACATAGTTTAAATATTGTTTTCTGCAGTGTTATTCATTGCAGTTATAAATATCCATGTGTATGGTTTAAAATGTATAAAGTATGTGAGGTTCTATGCCACCCACACCCCCTATGTGGAGGGCTGTGCCCCATACCACCCCAACTATATATACTAACTCCAGGATCACACTACAGTGGGGAAAAGGGCATATACCTTTTACTTTAATATGTCAGTGTTATGAGTTTCAGTCAAATGAGTTTTCAGTATTTTGAACTGTCAGTGTTTTGGTCTCAGTCAAATGAATTTCAGACAAATGAAATTTAGGTCATATGACGTAGACCCATGTCAAAGCTGTAAAGGCTGCCATCATGAGACATCTCATCAGGGTACACTCATTTAAGCCTTTAGTTGTACACATTCATTACTCCAAACTGCAATGAGGCCTGAGAATGCAGGTCCCCATAGAAACAGTGCCAGTTGTCACAACATAGTAGTTCAATGCCACCACAAAATGATAAGATCTTTGACTCACCGCAGCCTCTTAGAAGAGTAAGTGGCAACTAAATTTACATCTCATGACCCTACAATATATTAGAATGTTGCTGTCAGCTGTCAGTGTGTCCCTATCAACCACATGTGCAAGTGTTGGTGACTATGTCCTACCTACAGATGAGGTTATGTCTGATGCACATCATGGCCAATCCATGCATTGACTTGTATTAATAGATGTAATAACGTGTGGATCGTTTATTCTGTTTTGTCTTTGCAGTGGCCGTAGCTGTGAGGTAGTTCCCTCCCTAAATGTGGATACCTTTTGTTTTATGGAATTTGAATCAAAGGAATAAAACAGCTGATTCCTTTCTAATTTGCTTAGTTCTGCCCAAGTTGTATTTTAACTACCTAAGGACAGCAATGCAGTTAACTAGTACTCCACACAGTTCATGGAATGACATAAGAACACTGGCAAATTGGAGTTTTTAGTCATGTAACAGAGAACTCTGCAAAAAAGTTCTTATAAAATGACTTAGAGACTTTTGAAGTGGCTGATGACAAATCATCTTGACTCTGACATAAATCTGAAACTGTAGTCATGTGAAGTTTATTAGAAGAGTAACTCAAATCAGAGTCAAAAGTGACACCTAAGTAAAGTATGGCAGGAAAGAGGGCAGAAAAGAATCTAATCATTTAAACTCATCACAAATAGAAAACATGTCCATTTGTCCTGTATTTTTTTTCTCTTACTGGTCATTTCAGAAGATGAGAAAATACAAAAAATTCTTCCTGCGAAAGCTAGTGAAGAAGTTAGGGGGAGGTGAGCTACAGGGAATGAATGTTTGTGACACTTTTCCAATGGGTGGGACAACAGGTTCTCTATTAAATGCAATCATAAGGGCTTCTCCAGCAGATGAGACATGGGAAGTGGGAATCTGACTTGTTAGGACTACTAAGAAGATATGAGAATGATATTAAGCTTGAAAAGATTCTCCTTTCATACAATCTTAGTCATCAGAGGAAATAGGTGAAAACAACGTGGAGTCTGGTCAGCCACTTCTGAACTACAGTTTCCCTCTGAGAACTCTGCAGTGGCAGTTCAAAGGAAAATAAATTTAAACTTATTTGTTGGGGATGTGAACATGTAATAAACAGGTTTCATCTACTTTCAAATGGGAAATTATTTAACAAACGTTGTAGTGTAGGAAAATATAGAAGTACCTAGACACCTTGGCAGAATAGTCAATGTATGATGAAATGTATTACAATGCAGGTAAATGCAGACCTCTGCATTTTGAGAAAGAAGACAGCGAAGACTCATGCAGTTGACCACCACATGCTGACTGTGACAGCTTTTCTGCAGATAATGTCAAAGATCTAAGAGTAACTGCACAGCTCATTTAGAGTTGAAGCTAGTTATTACCATTATCAATCAGGGTTATCAGGTGATATTACACAGTTTTAAGGAATGTGTTGATTACAACAATTTGTAGAGTGGCAGGAAGTACTGGTACCACTGTTTAAGACTCCGATATGACCCTTAATTGAATATCGTAATGCCCTATAGAATCACTGCCAATCCCGAAGAAAAAAGCTTGAAAGAATACAAAACACTTACTGGACAAACAGCAGTTGTGAAACATCTGAGATATAATGAAAGAATGAGGTTGCTAAAGCTACATTCTTTAAACTGCAGGTTTATGAGGTGTAATTCAATGTTAATATAAAGTGTTTTGCAATTAAACACCTGCCTCTTACCTTGGTATATCACTTCTACCAAGACAATATGGCACTAAGAATAATTACTTTGCTAAAGTACCTGGTTTTAGTTCTAACGTGAAGAAGAGTAGTTTACTGGCTGAAGCAGAAAGATTATGAAATTTGCTACCAACAATATTTAGTTTGTTGACTGTTCCAGGAATAAAGCCCCGACTATGATCCAGTTAACCCGGATTCAATTAGCGTCTTGGGAGACTAAAGGAGCAGTAGGGTGGGATGTGCATCCTGCAGTGAGAGGACATTTGTTGCTGACACTCCATCAGGGGACATGTGGTTCAAAGAGGAGAGTTGCCCTTGAAGATAAGCAATGAGTGTGTGAGACAGGGAAGGGCATATAAAGAAACCCTTCCTCAGGAGGGAAGTGGAGATGCCCAAGCCCCTAGGACACCCTTAAGATCCACAACTGTTCCCACTGATATCAAAGGAAGTCTGGGGGTAGCAGATAAAGCTGGTAGACCTGGTATGACTGTGGGGCTCTAGGGGCTGGGAGGTTAAAATGATCCCAAGCATCCCATTCCCAAGCGGGACCAAAAAAAAAAAAACACAATATTTAAGATTCCAACAAACTTATACAGTTTAAGAATGGGATGCATTCCTGGTCTGGTAATAGGGTATATGACCTGGTGGGTCTACATCACAATGTCAAACTAACATAAGTTCGAACGTTGTAATATCGAACCCAAAAGTCCAAAACCCAATAATAATGAAACCACAGAACAGCGATTTTTTTCACAGGGAAAAAAATCGCTGTTCCATGACCAAAAAAAAAAATTAAACCTTAAACTTAAACTAAAGTGGGGGGCTTAACCCCCCACATCCCCCAACATGGGTGGGGCTGTGCCCACCACACCCCCCTACTAAAATGTACCAACTCCAAGATCGCACCACAGTGGAGGAAATAGCAAAGCCCTGAAAACGGCCCACTGATTTTTTCCCTGGGAAAAAAATTGATGTGCCGTGGCTTCGCTATTTTTGGTTTTTGGACTTTTGGGTTTGATATTATAATGTTTAAACTTATACAAGTTCGACATTGTAATATAGACCCTGATCTGGCTGTTAATGGTCTCGGCTGAGGCAGATTATGCTGTCATATATATTACAACATTGTAACATTGTTCTGTCTCCACTGATGAACTGAGTGACTACTTCTGGGGCATCAGTGGACTTCTGTTTCACTTGTGCACCAAGGATTGGACTCCCTGGGATGTGAACTACAAACAGAAAATGGTTGGTAAGCATGGCCCATTCACACAATCAGATAGTTTCCTGGCATAATGTGTAGAACTTAGTATCCCTTGCTTGTTGAACTATCATAGTTGTTTGCTGTATGATAAGGACCCCTGACTTGAAGCAGTGCTAGAACAATATAGCTTTGAAAAAAAAGGAATCTTATAAACTCTGTATAAAATGGTCAATACCAACATATCCATGATGGGGTCCCCTTCAAAACATCTAAAACCCATAACATCTAATTTCATAACACTGAGACCAGAACATCTAAAACCCAAAACATCTAAAATCCATAACATCGAATTTCATAACATCTAACACTACAAATCACATGAAAATAGCATCCCCTCCACATATAATGACACCACACTACTAAACACACTTTTACTACATTTCTGCAGGGGGGCTTGATACAGTGGGGTTAGGAAATTAACTTTTTCCCACTGTAGTGTGATCTTGGAGTTGGTATATTTAATTTACGGAGGGTGTGGGGTGCAGGGGGTGCTTGCCCCCTTGCAGAAACATAGTAAAAAGTGTGTTTGGTAGTTTGGTGTCATTATATGTGGAGGGGGTGCTATTTTCTTGTAATTTGTAGTGTTAGCTGTATTGAGCTTCGATGTTATGGGTTTTAGATGTTTTGGGTTTTAGATGTTCTGGTCTCAATGTTATGAAATTAGATGTTATGGGTTTTAGATGTTTTGAAGTAGACTCCCATGATGATATTCCTTCTCAGCAAAATGTGAAAGGAAACTCAATACCTGATTGCCTCTAGAGTAGAATAGTTTGGGTAGGTCTCAGGATTGTAGCTGTCCTCCTGTAGAAGGACCACTAGTTCCTGATGATTAATGAGAGCAAATTCCATGAAGACCACACCCACTGCGGAAATATCCCTTGTTGTTATTTCTGTTTCCCACAATGTTTTTATTTTGTTGTTGTTGTTGTTGCCCATGAATAAAGCATATGTGACAAGGCCTCCTTTGACTTTTGGGGAAGGGTCTTTCTGAGGAGAGAAAACATTTAATGCTTACTGCAGTCAAGATGTTCCCCTTCATTATCCATCTCTTTCTGTCTGGGTGAAATATTCCAGGTCCGTGAAATAGAACATTTGTAAATGTTATTTTGGTGTCCTCACAGAAGTCAATATTTGTGCCAGTGAATCAGGATGGGGTGTGGAAGCCTTCTTTAAAGCTACTGGTAAAACCAATATGTCAGGAATATGAGTCTTTGACCATAAGCTCCAGTCCCTGTGAGGACACAGCACTCAGTCCACCTTGTAACATATGTGGGCTGCTATAACTTCATGTGCATGGGTAATGCTGACTCAGATAAGAGAGAAGTTATCATTCTGCAAGCTGACATGATAGAAGGAACTCTGAAATGTTGGGTCTTACTGTTCATTTGGGAAAACTTGGATGAGTGCCCATCAGCATAAGAAAACTGTGATAGATAAAGAGGCTGGACCTGAAGCTATGTTGTTGGAAAGAGGATGCCAACAGTAGATGTTTGTTTGGTTTGTATGGATAACGGAGTCAAACACAGCACTATAACTGAAGCAAAGATTCAGCTGTAGAGAACATTGCCATTAGAATCAGCACCAGAAAAAATAGGTAGTCCCAACCGCAATGATATGCTGACACAAACAGAAGAGTTGATGTCTCCAGTTTGAGTCACAGCAGTTAACACCAGAAGTATCAATACTGAAGCCTTTATTGATGTCTCTACTGAACACAAGTCTATCAATGGTAAAAAATCCTTTAACACTCTAGAAATAATAAGGGAAAACAAGTAGGTACTATTAAAGATTCCAGTAATCCCAGCCTCAGAAGAACTAATGTCATGAAGGTAGGCATTATTACCAACGTGTCTATTGCCATGGAATCAAAACATAATGTTGCTAAGGGTGGTACAGCTCTGATCAGATGCCGTGGCAGAACACAGAGGCCAGCAACATTTTACTGCCTCAGGAAAGCTGTCTCCAGCAGCTTCCTTTAAGCAAGGTTAAAGGCCAAGTTAGAGGTAATTAAGCCAGTACAACACTGATGCTTTTAGTGTTGTTGTCTCCATAAACTAAACAGACTTGTGTGTGTGTGTGTGTGTGTGTGTGTGTGTGTGTGTGTGTGTGTGTGTGTGTGTGTGTGTGTGTGTGCGTGTGTGTGCGTGTGTGTGCGTGTGTGTGCGTGTGTGTGTGTGTGTGTGAGTGTGTGTGTCACACCAATTCAAAGATAATAGGAGCTGCTACCAAAGCAGCATGAATTATCACTGCAGACCAGATACTTTCAAAAACCAATAGGGGAGTAAAACTAGATTTATCCACAACTCTTAAGTGAGCAGATTGAATGTTTCATCACATTTCATGATAAAAATGAGTGAGTTATATGTGCCTTCTTATGAGACTGCTATATTTCTGTTAGGATACTTTGAAGAAGTAGTTCTTGAAGATGATTTTTTTAAGCCCTCAGTGATAAGAACTTTAACAGAGAAAGTGCTGAAATAAAGAGTAAAATGGCAGTCAAAGGAGAATCTGTTGACTGCAAAACAGTCTTGTTTAACTTTTAAGGAGTCACATCAGAAATGTAAATGAAGCTTTTCATTGCTGTTTTTAATTGCCACAAATGAAAATTCATGACAAATTTCATGTTGTTCAGAGTTATGCCTTTCCCTTAAACAAACAAGCAATTTGTTTGGTCTCCAGTGAAATTTGTCCAGAAGGGACAGTAGGAGAACCTATGTTCTGGGTTGAGCTAATGTGGTACTTCTACCCAAAATATCACATAAACCAACCGGCAAAGTATACAGCTACCAGAAAATGATGCAAAAGAAACAGCATACGACTAGCTACGCTAATACATCTCAGGCCAGGAAAGCAGAACTTCCAGCAGTTTATTTGAACTAGCTTCAGCTGTAGCTTAGACTAGAAAAGTAACCGCAAAGCACAACAATAAAATGAAATAGAGAGAAAAACTAAGATAGAAAGATTATCTATTTTTAAAAGGCTAAACATGTCAGATATCAGCAACTGTATCACTACAATGCCTGAGAAATATCCCTATAACATATTTACAAAGTGTTTTTGCAACAGGTGCACGAGGTCATAGTCTGCAAGGTATACACACATTGCCACCCCACACAGACAATATATAAAAACTTTGACAAGGGTATGACAATGTTTACTATAGACAATAATATTCGTCAGAATACATAGTTGTTATATAATGTTATGTTCAAATTTATAACACAACATTAAGATGTTACATTAAAGAATTAAATGTAAAATGTTATTACATTCATGCATTAGAGAATTATGGGTAATTTGTAAATTAGAATATTGTTTCAGCTGTATGACTTTAAACACATTTCAAAAACAGTTATAGTGTTTTCTATACTGATCTTCTTCTTCTTTCTGCTGCTCCCATTAGGGGTCGCCACAGCGGATCAACTGATTCCATTTCTTCCTGTCCTCTGCATCTTGCTCTGTCACACCAACCACCTGCATGTCCTCTCTCACCACATCCATAAACCTTATCTTAAACCTTTCTCTTTTCCTGTTACCTGGCAGTTTTGTCCTTAGCAGCTTTTTCCTAATATACTCTGAATCCCTCCTCAGCACATGTCCAAACCAATGTAATCGTGCCTCTCTGGCTTTGTCTCCAAACCTTCCAACCTGGGCTGACCCTCTAATATACTTATTCCTAATCCTGTCCACCCTTGTCTCACCCACTGCAAATCATAACATCTTTAACTCTGCCACATCCAGCTCTGACTCCTGCCTTTGTCAGTGCCACTGTCTCCAACCCATATAACATAGCTGGTCTCACTACCCTCTTGTAGACCTTCCTGTTCACTCTTACTGGTACTCGTCTGTCACAAATCACTCCTGACACTCTTCTCCACCCACTCCATCCTGCCTGTACTCTCTTCTTCACCTCTCTTCCACACTCACCATTACTCTGAACTGTTGATCCCAAGTATTTAAACTCATCCACCTTTGCCACCTCTACTCCTTGCATCCTCACCATTCCTCTATCCTCCCTCTCATTCACACACATATATTCTGTCTTAGTCCTGCTGACCTTCATTTCTCTTCTCTCTAGAGCATATCACCACCTCTTCAGGGTCTCCTCTACCTGTTCCCTGCTCTCACTACAGATCACAATGTCATCTGCAAACATCATAGTCCACGGGGACTCCTGTCTGATCTTGTCTGTCAACCTGTCCATCACCATTGCAAATAAGAAAGGGCTCAGAGCTGATCCTTGATGTAATCCCACCTCCATCTTAAACGCATCCATCACTCCCACCACAGACCTCACCGCTGTCACACTACCCTCGTACATATCCTGTACCACTCTTACATACTTCTCTGACACTCCCGACTTCCTCATACAATACCACAACTCCTCTCTATGCACCCTGTCATATGCTTTCTCTAAGTCCACAAAGATGCAATGCAACTCATTCTGACCTTCTCTGTACTTCTCCATCAACACTCTCAGAGCAAACATTGCATCTGTAGTGCTCTTTCCTGGCATGAAACCATACTGCTGATCACTAATCATCGCCTCCCTTCTTAACCTAGCTTCTACTACTCTTTCCCATAACTTCATGCTGTGACTGATCAATTTAATCCCTCTGTAGTTACTACAGCTCTGCACATCACCCTTATTCTTAAAAATCGGTACCAAAGCACTTTTTCTCCATTCCTCAGGCATCCGCTCACTTTCCAAGATTTCATTAAACAATCTAGTTAAAAACTCCACTGCCTTTTCACCTAAACATCTCCATGCTTCCACAGGTATGTCATCTGAACCAACAGTCTTTCCATTCTTCATCCTCTTCATAGCTATCCTTACTTCCTCCTTGCTAATCCACTGCACTTCATGATTCACTATCCACACATCATCCAACCTTCTCTCCCTCTCATTCTCTTCATTCATCACCCCTAAAAGTACTCTTTTCATCTGCTCAACACACTCTCCTCACTTGTGAGTATGTTTCCCTCATTATCCTTTATCACCTTTACCTGCTGTACATCTTTACTAGATTGGTCCCTCTGTCTAGCCAATCAGTACAGGTCCTTTTCTCCCTCCTTAGTGTCCAGCCTTTCATACAACTCTTATGAGGAATTATTAGTTACAGGTTTGAGGTATGTGCAAGACAATGTCCACAAAACATAGATGCACAAAGGGACTACAGTTTCACATTGTCGCAATTCAAGAGAATAGACTGTTTCATAAATTTGCAATTCTTTTAGTTTATGCACAATCATAGCTGAATAGAGCATCACTGAATATAATAATAATGCATGTTGATAATGAACTTTCTGTGCGCAAAGTCCAAACTATTATATTCAGTTAGCTGTATACCTGTTGCCTTAAACACACACACACACACACACACACACACACACACACACACACACACACACACACACACACACACACACACACACACACACACACACACACACACACACTCAAAAAGAGAAAATAGAAAATGTAATTAATTTCATGTATCCAGCAGATGTCAGTGCTGCCAGTGCTAATATCCATTTACTAGCACGTGAGACATTGTTAAATGTTTCTTCCAGGTAGACAACTGACAGTGGCCACAGAGTATAAATGACATAGAAAACAAATTAACTCACAGTATTTGGTCAGAGAATGGAAATTTTAAAGTCCCAATTTCCTGTATTTTGCATATAATCATGGATGAAGCAGATCTACCAAGACTACAATAATATGACATTAGCTATATGCATGTTGTCCATAAATAAGAACATTGTTATAGTATATAAATGTACAGGGCATGATACATTTTCTTCTATCTCAGTGGTTGAATTCCAAACGCAGTTACATTTCTCATAGCACACTACCCCAAGCTGTACCTCCAAAAAGTCGGGTTCCAGGGTATCTCATTACTGCATATGCTAATGAGGAGTACTCAAACCCTACATAAAATTCTGAATCAGGAATAGAGTTTGCAGTAATAGTGGACTTAGACATTTTATCTTGGAGTCAAACACTGCTGTGAACATGTTTAAGTGGCAGTGTGGCCCATTCAATGGCATTTCCAAGCATGGGTGGTGCTACACCTGTATGTTGATGTTAGAACTTCAGGCAGCACATGCTGGAGAAGCCAGAAGACTGCAGTTCTAATAACAGGCAATGTTAGCTGAGGTGTGGGTTGTCAATATGTTCCCTGACCTGTATGTTGTGAAGCTCTGATGAATGCATGACAGACTTTATCTGATTTACATGCATTATCACATCTGACGTGCAAATGAAATTGTGGGACAGGCTCATTTAAAAAAATATGTGGTGGGTTCTTCAGGGTTTGGCCTACAAGAAGAATAAGTAATGAGATTTGTATGCATCTCATTACCCTGTCCTGAGACAGAATCTGCTCCAGTCAGATGCAGCATTTTGAGTAACATTGATAAGACTTATGAATACTTTTCCCCACAGCAGAGCAGAGCTGGATTTTCACGTTTAAAGAAGCATACCTCTTTGATATTGCATATAAATGGGCAGGGTGATTTCCTGGAAAGTTTTTAATCTTTATGTAATTCTATATGTTATTTCTTATATGTTCTATTTTTAATCTTTTATGTAATTCTACTGCACATAGTGTTTTCTGGAAAAACACCTAGATAAAGTGAAATTGAAGTACTGTTGGAATTTTTTGAAAGCCCACAGTTTCTGGAGTATTCATTACATTTGCATTTCATAAATAATATAATTGTAAAGAATGTTATACATTTAAAATTATACATATGTTGATGCTCTTATTACTTTAAAAATGTAGCTTTTATTAAATTTATGTACCACAGATTCACAGGCAATAGGCAAATGAATACATGCAACATAAACATCTCTGTTGTGTAAATCCATAACAGCAAATCAAAATATAACACAAATGTCAAAGTAATATTTTATTACAGATCTAATAAAAAAATTAAATAATACTTGCATGTTTAAATTGATATTATTGTTAAGTAACTATCATGTGCAACATCTGTGTCGTGTATCATGCATGTGTAAAAAATGAGTGGTATATTATTATTAAATATTTTCAGGCAGATACCTGTCAAAATGAAGTGACATATCACCAAGTTAGAGAAAAGATTGTCTGAAACAGTTCAATAAACATTTATGCATAATCTTGTGATCAGATATATACATTCTACATTGCATACCCGAGTGTAGCATCTTCATATATTTACAAATGATAGCCTTAACAACACATCCCATTAATTACAGAAATAAATAATTCTTAAACATATTTTATATTATGATGGTAACATCACCATGTACAAACATGTTCAGAGATTCATAGGTTTATACTAGGCTAATGACCACCAGGGTCTTTATAAGCCTAGCCATGCAACTCAACTCAATTCTGTCTCATGTACCTTGGATGTCTGTTAATGGGGGTATGTTAGTTTGGAGGTGGCTAAGTGTATTGGGGGGTACGTTTCCCACCCAGTAGTTAGGTTTACATTGTAATAGGGTCAGGGATGAACTCCTCTGTTTCACATAGATAGGAAGCCTGTTCCATAACATGGACATCCTTTAAGACACATTATCAGCCTCACCAGTATGTACTATTTATGTTGCAGACAAAGTTTAAATCCTTGAATCTAGCATTTCTAGAAATGCTTTTTGCAAATGTGCAAAACATCCAATAGGGCTGTATCTAAAGGTGCAGTATATGCCAGGAATATATCTCCTCTCAGTAACCTGTAGGATCCTGAGTATAGAGATAGGGCATTAAGGCAATCTGTGTAGGATAGTGTGTTAATACTCTGAATTCTGTTGATGAAGAACCTCTGTGGGTGCCCCAATTTTCACAAATGCCTGGTGAGGTACATGCTGAAGGGGGCATTGTACTCAATTAAGGGTCTGATAAGGACTGAGTAAAGTGTTACTATACCTTCCTTTGACCTGGATGCTCTACCCTTACTTACAAATTTGGTGACATAGAATGACTTTCTTACTGTCTTGATTACATGTTATTCAAAGGCCAGATTACTATCTACATATGTTCCCAGATCCCCAATTACTGGGTTGACTCTTAGGGATGCCTTATTGATGGAGTGAATGGCTTACGTGGATATTTCCCAAAGGGTACTATAATGTATTTCCTGGCATTGAGTTTTAAACTGAGGCTTTGGCACTTGAATTTGTCTGTGTTAGGCCATCTTGCAGAATGCTTGTGTTATAGGGGAATTTATGATAGCTCTCAGTTTACAGTCATCAGCAAACTTGGTGAGCCAGAGGTCCTTGACATTAGTTGTGATTTCTAAGACGTGGATGCCAAACAGGAGCAGACCCAGCATGGATCCCTGAGGTACCCCACTGGTGACCAGTCTCTTGTTGGAGATGGTCTCACAATCATAACTTCTTGGGTTGTGTCTGTGAGCAAGCTGGCAATCCAGTGAGCTAAATATGGATTTATTCCTAGTTTGGTGAGTTAATACCTGACTAGAGATCATACTGAATGCCTTAGCCATGCCAAGGTTGGCAGTATGCACCGTCTTCCCCTCATCCATTGTCTTGATGACCCACCAAAAAAGTCTACCAGGTTAAATGAGCAAGACCTTTCCTTGACAGAGCCAAACTGAAATGGGTTCAGTGTAGATTGCCAATGTCCTTGTTAATTATTTCTGTGATAATTCATTCCATGGCTCTGCATATTAGATTTGTCCGACTGATGGATTTGTAGTTTCTGGGGTCAATCTGATGAATCACTCTTGTGAAAGGGATGACTGTTGTAATCCTCTATTCACTTGGTACATAACCTCTTCTGAGGCTGTGTTTTAAGCTATTTAGGAAACAACCCAGAATTTTGTCTGGACCCATTAAGGCAGTATTTATGGTCTTGGCAAGCACTGCCAAGACCTGCTCCCTGCTGATAGCTGGGAGGGAATATACTAGAAGGGATTTCACAGGGATTAGCAGGGGGAAGTTGGGGGTGAAGTCTGAGCTGAATTTTTCAGCCAGCAGATTTGCTATATCTTCTTGCTCAGTGAAGGTCATGCCATATACCATCAATTCAGTACACTGCTGTGTATTACTTGTAAGGTTTCTGAAATAGTGAAAGAAGACCTTGTGGTTGTCCTTAGCCTGAGAGGCTATCCTGACCTTGTAGTTGGTCTTGTTTGACTTAATTAATCCTCTAAGTTTCTTGTTAGTTTATCAATGAGAGTAAAATCAGGCAGAAATCACCAGGCCTTGTTTGACTTATATAATCCTCTTAGTTTTTGTTTTAGTTTATCAATGAGAGTAAAATCAAGCACCAGGCCATGTTGTAAAAATGTATTTATTAAAACAGAACACAAAATAAAAGTGCGCTATGAGCGCTTTCGGCTGTAACCCTTCATCAGATCTGATGAAGGGTTACACCCAAAAGAGCTCATAGTGCACTTTTATTTTGTGTTCTGTTTTAATAAATATGTTTTTGTGAGGTTTGTGTGCATGGTTTGGCTCCCTGGTGTCTAATGGCAGCTTTGTAAGGTTTGTGTGAATGGTTTAGGTTCCCTGGTGGTTAGTGGCAGCTTTGAGTGGTTTTCAGATGGTTCCATTGTTCTTTTCTTTACCTGGTGGCTAGTCACCACTTTTGGAGGTTTGCGTGATGGTTTTTGTGCCCTGATGGCTAGTGGTATGTCCTCGAGTCTTGGGGGAGCATTCTGGTCTATCTGTATGATTTCTCCTTGGTGGTTAGTGGTGTCTAGGCTGCAGGTAAGTTGTGTGGCTTTCCGAGTTTGAGCAGATAGTGTGCACATGCACAGTAGAATTGGCAATCACAGATTGCCTTCTTTATTATATAAAAAATAAATAAGGAAAAGCAGCAGAAGAGTATGCATGTGAAATCGCTAGTCTGTATGGGCAGGCAGGGAGATCAGGCTAGGTTCCTTAGGTAGGTAGGGTTTGGGGTGTATTATAGTTAGTATTTAGTATATATAAAAAGAATATATATATTCTATATGTATATGAATAAATAGCAGATTAGATGGAATAGTCTGGGGTGAGTGGCATTAGGTGGTAGAAGTACCTAGCTGTTAAACGCATGGGATTGCAGTGACGTGCAGAGGTGCATGGTTCAAGTCACAAGACAGTCAATTTTTTTTTTCCTGGGCTGACTTACAGAAGGTAGGTATCGGGGATTAAGTAGTTGAGGTTAACTGTTTAGGAGAGGTGATAGGCATAAGGATTTTAGGAATTATGAGTGCTATATGTCTGCAAGTACTGGTACGTGCTAGCATGCACTTCTTTAAAGGCTGTTTTGACAACAATTTATCTTTTGTTTCTTTAGGTTATCATGGCTGAAGGGTTGAGACAGAGGTGGACCAGTATTGTGGTGCAGGCTGAGGACCTCTTCAAGGACATTTCTACTGACGTTCCATCAACTAGCGCTCAGGATCCGAAATCTCAGTGGAAGAGGCAGACGGTGGCTACAATCCGGGGGTCGAGGGTGAAGAAAGCCAGACATTCAGCATTGGTGGATGTGGCAATAGAGGATGGGACACCGCTGGTGGCCCCTTCGTCTTCTGCAGGTAATTCTTTATCAGGTCTGACGGGGAGTGAGGATATAGCCAAAGCTACGGGAGAGGCATCAGGGTGCAGTGGGGGGGTCCAAGGTAAGCTAGTGGGTAGGGGTTTAGAGGAACTGGTTGATTGTGAAGGGGTTTTTGGTAATATTCTATCATTGCTTGATTCAGATTTGGGGCCTGACTTGGATGTTGTGGGGTCTGATTTTGGGTCACAGCCGGGGGATTGGTTGGATATGCAGGCCTTACATCAGGAAGGGGCTCCCATTGTTTTGACTGCGCACATATCTTTGGTGGTGAAGGAGAAGATTTGGAAAGGGAAATTCATTGATATTTTTGAATTGCTTGATGCTGATGGGGTGCAATGGTTGACAGAGGCAGAATCGGCTAATGGGAAGGACCTTTTGGTGGCATTGGCAGCCATGGGTCGCAAAAGGGTAGGTAGGTTTAGGCCCAGGTCATGGGATAACTGGGTCCTTAGTTTTATATACTACATGACGGTTTGGTTGGAGAGGGATACTTCACTGGCTCTTCCTCTTGTGGCCTATTTTTTGACTGTCAGGGAAGCACAGAGGTTGCAGCCAGGCTATGCATGGCTTTGGTATGATCAGAACTTTGTAAGCAGAAAGCGGTGGATAAATCCATGTGGTGGGAGATTAGACACCCAGACATTTGGCTTTCTACCATGATGGACACGGGTGCAGGAAGTAGTAGATTGGCTCAGCCATCAGAGGGGGGTGCTGGGATATGTTGGGCATTTAATGCAGGGAAGTGTTCTTGGGTAGGTTGTAAATTTTCCCATATTTTCTCTAGGTGTATGGGAGCTCATGCTGTTACATTACATGAGGGGACCTGCTGAGGGGCAGACGTCTTATTCTGCGGGTCCCAGAAGTTAGGTTGGTTCTTGCCTGGCATGTGTAGGTGGGCGAGGCTGGGGTACCTTTCAGGGGCAAAGGGGGTGTCCTTTTGTGGAGTTAGGGGGCAACCAGGGGACTCATTTCCCTATTAAGGTCCAGATTTTGGAGTTGTTCCTGACCCATTATCCACTGCCAAGTATTGCTGTGGAATTGATTGAGGGTTTTTCAAGGGTTTTTTCAATTAAGTCCACATTGATGGGGGATGTTATGCTGGGAAAAAACTTAAAGTCTGTAAAGGGGAGGGAGGGGGTTTTGCAGGAGTTGATTGACAAGGAGTGTCAAGACAGGGAGATTGTTGGGTCCATTTAATTGTCCTCCTTTTTCTTTTTTTTTTTCCATAATAAATTTTTATTGAAATATATTTTCCAAAAACATTACAAAAATACAATAAACATCACACACATAATACACTATAACTACTACAAACCATTTATACAATATCTACATGAAATGCTTCCTATATTTAATATATTCCTAAAATCAGTATCATGCTAATATAATATTGAAGACCTTTTCCCATATTTTCGGGTTATTAATATTTTTGTTAGTTTGTTTCAGAAGTAATTTATGTGCTAGTATATGTTTTATAGCCACAAGCTTAAAATTATTCCATGATGTCTTATGTGGTTCTAGCCAATTTGTGGCTATATAGAGTTTCATCAGCAAACCAATATTCATACAAATAATAGTTTGCGATCTGGAAAGCTCTCTTGGAGGAATGTGTAGAATCATAAATTCCCATGACAGTGTAGAACTTTGATAACCCATCTTTTGCAGTTGTACTTTAAGAGAGTTCCAAAGTTTATATACGCATTTACAACTCCAGAACATATGAAGAAGATCCGCTGTTTGATCTGCACAGTATGGACAAATTGGAGAATTCCTAGGGTTAAGTTTATGTAATCTAAGATGTGTGTAATATGCATTGTTCCAAATCATCAATTGCGTGTACATCAGTTTTTGAAAAGAAACTGATTTCCTAGTTATATCAATTGCTTTTAATATCTGATTGTCTGTTACTGTTACTTTGTCCTCCTTTTTCTAACTTTAAAGTGTCACCATTAGGTTTGGTTCCTAAGAAAAAGCAAGGTGAATTTTGTTTGATTCATCATTTGTCATACCCTGGGGATAAGTCTGTGAATGACTTCATACCCAGTGCAGTGGTTAAGGTCACGTATTCATCACTGGATGATGCAGTCCGAATTAGCAGGAGTTTCAAGGATCTTTGGTTAGTTAAAGTAGATACTGAGTCGGCTTTTCATTTGTTGCCGGTGCAAGAGGAGGATTGGCCTTTGTTGGGCATGTAAAAATTTTATTTTGATACTGTTATGCCTACGGGATGTGCAGTGGTGTGTTCCATGTTTGAAAAGTTTAGTTCAGTACTCCATTGGATTTGGCAGCAGAGGGTGGAGGATCAGCAAGCAGTTCACTATTTAGATGATTTTTTGTTGGTGGGTGATGGACGGGATAAGGCCCAGGCAGCTTTGCGTGAGTTTGTGGGGATGTGAGTCCCTCAGAGTTCCTTTGGCTAAGCACAAGTTAGAGGGCCCTGCGAAGGTGTTGGATTTGTTGGGCTTGACAATAGATGCAGGATAAGATCTGTTTTGTTTACTGCAGGACAAGTTGGTTCTGCTGCAGGAGAAAATCTGTTGGGAGAAGTCCAACTCCAAGGTTCGGGTAGGCGAGATTATGGAATTATTGGGTTTGATGAATTTTGCGTGTAGGACTGTGCATCCGGAGAGCATGTTTTGCCAGTCTGTAGCATTTCTGTTGAAAGGGTAGAGGAATAAGTACCATGAAATGTGGGTCACTAAGCTAGTGTGAGAGAATTTAGAATTGTGGATGTAATTTTTGGAACAGTTTAATGGGATTTCATTCTGGCAGTCAGATTGGATAGAACAATGGGAGATACAGTTGTTTACTGATGCAGCTGGGGGTCTGGGCATGGGAGCTTACTTTTCAGGCCAATGATTTTCAGCGCCTTGGCCAGAGCATTAGTCAGAAGAGTGGAAATGGGATGTTGCCTTTTTGGAATTGATGCCTTATTTGAGCAGCTTCGGTGGTTTGGCAGGATTGTTTAAAAGGTAGGAGGGTGTTTTTTTATTCGGACAATGCTGCAGTGGTGAGGGTGTTGCAAGTTAAAATGGCTAAATCTCTTAATTTGTTACTTGTTCTCAGGAAACTAGTATAGTAACGTTTCCTTCACAGCATTGCATGTGCCTGGGGTTAAGAATGAGATAGCTGACAGCTCGTCTCATTTTCAGTTTTGCAGGTTTTGGCAGGTGGCCCCAACAGCAGCATTGCATCCAGCAATTGTTCCAGAGGACATTTGGCAGATTGGTCCATAGTAATTGGCAGGTTGGTGCAGCAGTCATGGGCAGTGTCTACGAGAAGAGCTTACAGTAGGGCTTTATGTCATTTTGATCAGTTCTTGAGGCAGTTACCAGATGAGGAGTGTCAGTGGTCAGAGGTTTGGTTGCTGCGTTACTTGGCCATGTTGAGAGAACAGGGCAGGGCAGTTAGAACAGCGAGGGTGGTGTTGGCAACCATTGCTGCTTTTACTCATTTGGCTGGATTGCAGGTTTGGACTAGGTCCTGCATGGTGAGTTGAGTATTAAAGGGTTGGGGCAGAGTTAAAGGTGGGATTGTAGATAGGAGATGGCCGGTGATGAAGGAGATCTTAAGCAGGTTGCTACAGGGTTTAGGTAAGGTGCGTGGATCCTTAGAGGAGTATGTGGTGTGGAGCACTGTCTGTGTGTGGATGTATTGTAGGGCATTTTGAGTGTCCGAGTTATTGGGTTCGTTACTATGGAAGGATGTGTTGATGTCACCTAGGGTGGTGCACATTCGGCTGTGGTCTTCAAAGATGGATCAGGAAGGATGTGTAGCCCTGATGGTATTGGAAGTGACTGAGGTAAGTTGGAGATGTCCTGTGGTGTGGGGGAAGAAATTGTGGGTGATCCAGAGGGGTAGAGTGCAAGATTTCGCTTTTACTTCAGTCGGAGATAAAGGCTTGACAGGTGAGCAACTGAATTTGATTATGAGGAGGGCTATTTGTGGTGTTGGTTTAGAAGGGGATAAGTTTTCTTCTCATTCTTTTAGGATGGGTAGGGCATCGGACTTAGCGAAGGAAGGAAGTTCTATAGAAGTCATCAAGTGGGTGGGAAGGTGGACTTCTAATACCTTTTTATCTTATATTACTTAGCTTTCTGGCAGGATTTTGTTTACAATTTTTTTTTTTTTTCAGGTTGCAGAAGGATAATTATTTTGGGGCATTCTTTCATCTTATGGGCAGCTTGATGTGCAGCAATTAGAAGCACAGGAATGAATTTGGGGCTGGACCGTTTTGGATGGAAGGTCATCTGGCATGGTGTTAGAGGGTTGATGTGGAGCAGGTTATTGCAGGTATTTATTGGGTTGCAGCATCAATGGGGGTTGCCAAAGCTGTTGTTGATTCATTTAGGGGGGGGATGATTTAGGTAAGGTTCTGAAAAGGCAGTTAGTACATCTTATTTGTGAAGCTGTGTTAGCATTGAGGAGGATGTATCCATCTTTGATTTTGATATGGTCTGAGATTATTCCCCGGTTGGTGTGGAGAAAGGCAAGGAATTTTGTTGCGGTGGAGAGGGCTAGGAGGTATGTTAATTTTACGTTTGCAAACTGTTTGAAGGACATTGGGGTGCATACGATACGGCATGTGGAGTTTGAAAGTAGGGACCCTATATGGTATAGGTTGGATGGAGTTCATCTCAAGAAATTTGGGCTTGATTTATTTAATCTTAACCTGGGCATGAAGGTGGAGGATCTATTGAAAAATGGTATGGTCTGAGGGGGAGCAGCCCTTTGGGCTGGTGGGCAGAGAAGAGGGTCAGGCTTGACCTTCTTCTGTCCTCACAGTAGGATATTTGGAATTGATGGTGGATGACTTGGAATGGAATTATGGAATTGATGATATTAAGGTGAGCGGGGACGCTGCCTTCATGATTACTTTGATAAGTGAGCAAGTGGGGGATGCTGCTTATCCAAAGGTGAGTGGGTGTGCTGCATTTATGTTTACTATCCTATTTGTTACAATGTTGAATTTGTGTGGCTCAATAAAATGTTGATGTTTTTTATTAATTTTCATTACAATAAAGGTTGTCAAATATCTTTGGTTGTCTGTGTTGATTTATTAGGACCATGACAAGTGAAGTTTGGAACAGACAAATTTGTCACGGGATGACCTTGGTATGAATAGAGTGGCGGTGGGGGGCTGGATGTAGGAAGATAGGAATGTCAGGTAGTGAGAATAGGGAGTGGGTAGGAAAGAGTTAATTAAATTTGAGCTGGAAGAGGAAGTGAGGTAAGGCATAGGGGTGGGTCTTAGGGGGTTTTGTAGGGGAAACTAGTATGAGTAAGCACATTTTGGTGTGGTCTTGATGCCCGCTCGGCCTGCCCGTTTAGTGTGGCTTGAGGGGCGGAGAAGAGGGTCCGGCTTGACCCTCTTCTGTCCCCCTCAGTAGGATATTTGGAACTGATGGTGGATGACTTGGAATGGAATTATGGAATTGATGATATTAAGGTGAGCGGGGATGCTGCCTTCATGATTACTTTGATAAGTGAGCAAGTAGGGGAAGCTGCTTATCCAAGGGTGAGCGGGTGCTCTGCCCTTATGTTTACTATCCTATTTGTTGCAATGTTGAATTTGTGTGGCTCAATAAAATGTTGATGTTTGTTATTCATTTTCAATACAATAAAGGTCATCAAATGTCTTTGGTTGTCTGTGTTGATTTATTAGGACCGTGACAACAGTTATTTTCTGTGATGCATACCTATCCCTCAAATATGTTCTATTTATGTTGCAAAAGCAACTGAGATTCCTTGAACAGGTATTCATGCTACCAATGGACTTGCAAATGTCTAATAGGTCTGACAGGATAGGGGTTGCAGAGCTTCAATATGTAAGGCAGGACTCGTCTCTTATTAATCTGTATGATGCATGTATGTAAGTTTTTTTTTCTACTTTTGAAAGAAATTGATGCATAGGTGAGAATTTGGAGTACTCTAGAGATGTAGATAGGGACTCTGACTACTTGTGGAACTTGTGAAATCAAGCATCTGCATTCCAGGAAGCACAGACATGACTGTGCATGTTCAGTCTGCTTGAGTGAGTGAGTGAGTGAGTGAGTGAGTGAATGAGTGAGTGAGTGAGTGAGTGAGTGAGTGAGTGAGTGAGTGAGTGAGTGAGTGAGTGAGTGCATGCATGCTTGTAAGTGTGAGTTCCTGTTGACATGAGAGAGTGGATTCATGCTAATCCACCGAAGGCAGTTTTGACAAACACAACCTGAAGCCAGTGTACTAAAGCTGCCTTCAGCAAACATTGAAACAATTGTTTTTTTTGCAGGGTGCCAACCCCACCTGCCCCCACACCCCTCAGAATTATAGATACCAACTCCGAGGTCACACAACAGTGGAGAAAAATGCAAGCTCCACTTTGGTCGAAGACGTTTTCAGCAAACTGGCTTAGGTTTCTTTGCATTCGTTAAAATCGCCTTCCGCAGACTGATATGCTGCTGAGCTAGCAGCATTCTATCAGTGGCTATCTCACCAGACAGCAATGAACTATTCATTGTGCTACTCCAGAGAACTCGTTTATTTATTTACTCTTTATTAACTGGATCAGTATTACTAGGCAAGCATTCTCTTTTCAGGAAAGACTTGAGGTAGTATTCATACTGACTACGGACAATTTAGCCAGGCCCCAGGTAACTTCCTTTACTCTTTTTCTTTGATAAGTTCCATGGGAGCTATTACATCCACCTGAGCTGCCACAAATAGAGGCAGGTGGGCCCTCTGTTTAATATCACATCCAAAGTGCAGCACACTCACGATTGCACCACCCTACCCTGTTATGTGGATATATTTTTAGGAGCAGAAGTGAACAGAGTGAGACAACTAACAGCAAAGGTGAGCTACCATAGCCAGAAACTAGGCTATAATGATGGGTAAAGCAAGTAAAACAAAGAAAGGCTGAAGGTAGCCATAGACAACCTCCACACGCTGTGAGTAATAAGCAGTAAATAAATACACAAATACTGAAATAATTAATCAACTTAGTATAAAAACATAGAAATACCTTCCAAGCTAATGAAGGCCTTGACTCTTTACAGTGTTATACAGCTTGGACTGCCTTCTAGCATTTACTGTTTGATTCATTTGACTGAACTACTTATATGGTTGTATGATAAATCACAGTTAACTTTACAAGCCTGCTTAGCTCTTCTAGTCTGCACATTCTGCTGGCTCCAGAATATTTTTCTTTGCATTTTAATTTCATTATCAATGACATAATGAATTACAAACATGGAATGTAATTGATAAAAAGAAGCTAATTGCGGCAGAAATTAAGCAAATATAAATCAAAGTGATAAATCAACTATAAAGTGAAAGATTTAGTATGGAAACTCTGACACAGGCAATTTCACAATGTGATAGGCCAATGATTACCCAGAAAGAGGAGCATTAAGTGAACCAGGGTGCATCTGAAGAGGTTATGCCACAGGGTGGTGTTATGGAACCTACTGTTGGAGACTTGCATAAAACTCCAGTCTGAATTGCACAGTAGGAAAATATTAGGAAACAGAGAGCAATGAGGGTGCTCTCACTCCAGAAGAGAATGATCTAAGGAAGGATCTGTTTTCTTCAATAATGATGGACAACCATGTCAAGATAGATGAAACTTACAGATTACAGAAAGTGAATACGAGCCAAAACATTAGAAATTTGATAAAACAGATGAACCCAGCCACTAGGGCTGTTAAGAGAAATTCATGTGACTTAACAGAAATAACTATGCAATTAAACTAATAACAGAGACTGCATTAATATAACAGTGTGGAGGAACAAAGGTCAAATTGAGAAAACTAAGATAGGAAGTATCACTGTTAGAAGAATACCGTAAAGCCAACAGATCATTAACATTCTTTTTAAGATATATGTATAAAACCATCACAGAATATCAAAATAGAATGGGGGGGATTTAATAAAGTTGAAATACACAAAACACGCCAGAGATTTCCCCCCCAAAAAAAAATCAGGAACCAAGCGAAATAGCTGCACATTCTTTATTTCACACTTCTGGTACCTTGGCTGAAAAGCCTTCAAGGAATAACACCATACAATACTGCAGCCTATTTAAATCCTACCAATTATGTATGCAAATAGCTCTAATTCACCAAACACTTAATTACTAAAAATCACCACCCAAGCTTAAACACATAGTTTCCATTTAAAAGGTGAAGACTGACACATTAGTAAATGCAAGTTTTCCCTATACCACAAAATAAATACATATATATGCATATCATATTATATTCAATTGTAAATTAATTAAATGCATATATAACTAGCCTACCAACTTCATCAATACATAGCAGCATTACAAATTTCATATAAATACATTAAGTTATATAAACATGTACATAAATATGAACATCTGAAGGAATAAATAAATAAATAAATGGCTACCTGAAATTGATTACATTCATTTATATATCCCAATTTAATTCTACATTTAACCCACACAGATGCATGGTTCCTAAGTTAATAGTAAGTTTAGCTTCCAACTTTAATAATCTTCGAATGAATTCCCCCCACCTCATATTATTAACTCCAAAGGGTCTGGCCAGGATGCTAAAAAAGAAAATATATTTCCTTCATGGACAAAACAAAAATGTTGGGCCACTGGGCTCTCTAGTCTCAAATTCCTAATATCGCCCAAGTGTTCCAGTATCCTCAGCTTAACTTTCTTTTTTGTCTGCCCAATGTACCACATGGTCAGTGAACAACCACACCTAATAATGTAAATGACTCCACATGACTCACATTTGAATTGATTTTTAATCCAAAATTGTTTCCATCAATAAACGTTCCATGCAAATTCCTAATCCTGTTACATACTTTACACTTTCCACAAGGAAAACCACCCAACTTCTCCCCAGCAGTATTCTGTATCCTCTGGTTCAGCAATTCTTTTAGATTGCTGAATCTACCATACGAAAAAGTAACTCTGCTGGGGAATAACTTCCCTGCTACCTCATCTCTATAAATCACTGGCCACAATTTATTCATAAGTTCCCTTATGGTATCTGAGAAAGGGGAACATTTTGTTACATAGAATATACGCTCTTTTTCCTCCAAATCATTCGAATGATTACCATTATGCCCCCAGGGACCACTTTTGTAGCATCTTTTACTTGATACCCCTTTGACTTTGTCTATCACCTCCTGAATGTAAGCATCCTTATAACCCCCTCTTAAGCAACTTATTCTTTACAATGAGAAACTCCTTTTCCAATGTTTGCTTATCAGATGTATTGATGAAAACATGTTTGAATTCCCCATATGGTAAAGATTTCAGTAAATGCATTGGGTGAGAACTGCTGGCCTCTAAAAAATTATTAGCAGCTGTTGCATTGTGAAATGGACTGTATTGGAGCATTCCCTCACTATCCACATAAAACTCAACATCAAGAAATTGCATGGATTTTACACTAGTTCTGTATGTGAACTCCAAATCAAAAACATTAGAGCCCAACATCTCCATGAAATTCCCAAATTCACTTTGGTCATCCCTACACACAAATATTAAATCATCAATAAATCGTTTGAACAAAATCATATTATTCTTATAAAAGCATGTGGGATAGATGAACATATTTTCAAAAAATGCCATAAATAAAATAGAATAAGAGAAAGCCGCCCGATCACCATCCCATCTAACTGCAAATAAAATGTTTGTTCAAAGACAAAATAGTTGTGTGTAAGGGCAAATTCTAAGAGCTGACAAACATAAGTAGTACGTGGACCTTCACCCATCATTTTCACAATTGCCTCTAAGCTCTGTTCTCTTAATATTTGTGTAAAGGGACTTTACATCCACACAAGCCAGATAATAACCAGAATTCCATTGTATCTCACCCATACACTCCAATACTTGTGCAGTATTTTTGACATATGACTGAACCTTGGGAAGAAACACCTTTAGTTGTGAATCCAACAAGATGCCAATGGTCTGCAAAAATGCTCCCACACCTGATACAATCAGTCTTCCAGGTGGTTTAATAAGTGATTTATATAACTTTGGAAAAGCGATAAACCTGGCATCCCTTGGACATTTTACAAACAATTTCTTAACATCTGATTGGTTGAAGATACCCAACCTTTCGCCTCTCCCCAGTAACTCGAGCAACAACTCATTAAACGATCTTAGTGGATTAGATTGTAGCTTCCTATAAACCTTCTCATCAGACAATAATTCAAATACCATACTGTTATAACCTTCCCCTGTCATTACAACTCAATTACCCCCCTTGTCAGCCTGTGTAAAAACATATTGTTCAGTTAGACCATGTAACTGCTTTAAAGCCATGCATTGTGTTTTGCTTAAATTAGAAGTATTATATCTCCGAACAAAATGCTTGTATTCAACTTCAATTTGTTTACACAAAACAGTTTCAAACATGTTAACTGCTGCAGACATTTTAGGAGGTACAAAAGAGCTTACAGAGGGATCCTTAAGAACAAACAATTTACCATACCCAGTTGTAAATTCAACATTACATTCATTCAGATGGTCAAAGTCATTATTAATGTTCAAATCCAGCACGTTACCAATATCCATGACAGGGTTGTCATAAACTGATATGTTTAATAATGAATTGTCCAAAGGGGATTCATCACTCACCAACTCTGCTTCACTACTGCTTCGCTGCTTTTTGGAGAAAAAAACCTTCAAATGCAGAAAATTTTTTACTTCCCCCAACAAGTCAGCTAAAGTCGGTAAGTATGTAGGGACAAACTTAATACCCTTTAATAAAACACTAATAGCTTCATCCGATAGTGTCAAATCTGATAAATTCACAATACTTATATAATTTTGTTGAATGTATTCAGAGAAAGTAGTGTCTACATAATTCACACAAACCTCACCCTGTCCATTGACACAGTCTAACTTCTTTTTTCCTTTCCCTGAAAATGTTTACCTCTTCCTTTAACACGAACCGAAACATGAGACTCCTCCACTCCTTCAGCCTGTGCAGAGCAGTCTATTGCCTTGTTCATGTCTTCAGAGTTACTTTTTCATATGGTAGACTCAGCAATCTAAAAGAATTGCTGAACCAGAGGTTACAGAATACTGCTGGGGAGAAGTTGGGTACTTTTCCTTGTGGAAAGTGGAAAGTATGTAACAGGATTAGGAATCTGCATGGAACGTTTATTAATGGAAAAAAATTTGGATTAAAAATCAATTCAAGTGTGACTCGTGGAGTAATTTACATTATTGTGTGTGGTTGTTCACCGACCATGTGGTACATTGGGCAGACGTAAAGGAAAGTTAAGATGAGGATACTGGAACACTTGGGCGATATTAGGAATTTGAGACTAGAGAGCCCAGTGGCCCAACATTTTTGTTCTGTCCATGAAGGAAATAAAGATAGTTTCTTTTTTAGCAGCCGGGCCAGAGCCTTTGGATTTAATAATATGGGGGGGGGGGGATGCATTCGAAGATTATTAAAGTTGGAAGCTAAACTTATTATTAACTCAGGGACCATGCATCCATGTGGGGCAAATTTAGAATTAAATTGAGATTTATAAATTAATGTAATCAATTTCAGTTAGCCATTTATTTATTTATTTATTTATTCAGATGTTCATATTTATGTACATGTTAATATAACTTAATGTATTTACATGAAATTTGGAATGCTGCTATGTATTGATGAAGTTAGTAAGATAGGTGTATATGCATTTAATTAATGTACAATTGAATATAATATGATATGCCTATATATGTATTTATTTTGTGGTATAGGGAAAACTTGTATTTAATAATGTGTCAGTCTTCACTTTTTAAATGGAAACTGTGTTTAAGCTTGGGTGGTAATTTTTAGTAATTAAGTGTATGATGAATTAGAGATATTTGCATACATAATTGGTGGGATGTAAATAGGCTGCAGTATTGTATGGTGTTATTCCTTGAAGGCTTTTCAGCCGAGGTACCAGAAGTGTGAAATAAAGAACATGCAGCCATTTTGCTTTGTTCCTGATTTGTTTTTGGAGGAGGGATTTAATAAAGCCTATACAGACTTTTTTCCATGTAGGCACAGTGGCACACTGCTTACATGAAAGTAAGCAGAAGTATCCATGGCATGCAAATCACCTGATAAGCAGGTGAATTGCATGGAAATGAAGGAGGCAGAGTGATCCAAGAAGCAGACAGGCAGTCCTGCAAACCCTGGATTGGTGTCCATAGTGTACACGGAAAAATTCCGTGGACAGGATTTTAAACAGACAACAGGGGCTGTAAATGTGTAGTGAGATGGATAGAAATAGCATAGCAGACACAGATATGTGCACAATCATCCACCATGTGTCCAAAACCGTATGAGAAATAATGTAAAATAATCTTATTTTTTTTTTAAGGATCTGGGTATGTTTGTGGGGTGTGCCTCTGTGCACAAACATGCTTTTATGGAAAAAAATTAAATAAATAGTGTGAAAACCAATGTTATTAGTATGTGCCATATCTGGCATGCATCACAGCTGTACCAGATGTTTGCTAGGGGGGACATCCCACACAGTCATTTACTGCGTAGAGTATCTACAATGGTGGAATGGTTCTGTTGCTAAGGAGGCAGGGCCTGGAACCGTGTTGTTTCTGGGTTGTGTGCATGGAAATCTTTGCAAATGAGCTGGGGTTACTGAATAGCGCAAATGGGTATCCATGTCCACGGATCCCATCTGTGCAGGTACAGAACCATGTTGGTGTCCACAGAAGAGGTAGCTGACATCAAAGGAGGGTGTGTCTGAGGATTTGTAAGCTCATTGGAGCTCAGAGGCACCTGTTTGCACAGGTGGGTGTGTACATTGTCTGCTAAGCTTTGTTTATCTTCTGGGAGGGTGCTTCAGCATGTTTGAATGTGTTTGCATGGCACTCCCCCATATTGAGCGTGACCTTTCATGGGGGTGTGTACACAGAGTGGTGAGCACTGTTTACCTTCACGGCTCATGTTTGCTTGGCATGCCACAGTGCTGAGTGAGGAAGGTTGTCCAAAAAAAAATTTGCTGAGAAAGGCAATGATATATTAAGTACTGATAACCCCTATTTCACTTAAAGTAGGGCCATTAACAGTCCTTAATGATGTACTTGGCAGGTGGAATGCATCATAGGTAGCCAGTCACAAAGGCTGCACTTACAGTAGAGCACTGTAAAGTTTGCATACACCCTACAATCTGATTTCACCCCCAGACGCTGCACCAGTGGAGTACAGACTTGGGAGTTTTAACTGAAGGAATCCTAGGGGCTGCTGCAGGTCTGCTACATATGTATGTGCTAGATGCTGAGGTCAGTGCTGCTGCTGCTGCTGACAGTAGGCCTAGACTGAGAAGAAGAAGAGTGTTCAGGCCCAGAGTAACCTTCCAGGGGCTACATGAGCTGGGGATTGTAGAGTGCTACAGGGTGGACAGAAACATACTCCAAGAACTCACTGAGCTCTGCCAACCTCGACTCAGACCCAGAGCCAACAGAGGGGAATCTATCCCAGTGGAAACAAAGGTATGTGTAGCTCTTAGGATACTAGCTATAGGTACTTTCCAAAGACCAACTTGGGACATGATGGGGATCTCACAGGCAACAGCATCAAGGGTACTCCACCAGTTTCTGGATGCCATACTACCACATGCCAGTGAGCACATTTATTCTCCACTCACTCCTGGGGTGAGGGCCAGCAGTATGCACCACTTCTACTGTGAGCACACTACCCTGAGGTACTGGATGCAATAGATTGCACTCATGTGCACATCAAGGCACCACCTGGTGAGAAGGGTAGAATCTACATCAACCACAAGGGGTATCACTCCATCAACTGCCAGGTCATGTGCAATGCCCAGGGCATTATTATTAATGTGTGTGCTGGCAGCCCTGGCAGTTATCATGACTCCCATATCTGGCACGCATCACAGCTGTACCAGATGTTTGCTAGGGGAGACATTGCACATGGCCATTTACTGGGGAATGCTCGCTATGCACTGGAATCGTGGATGATGACACCCATCAGAATTACGCACACACCCATAGAAGAATGACATAATGAGGCACACACACAAATTAGGAACATCACAGAGCATGTGTTTGGGCTGCTGAAGTCATGGTTCCAGTGCCTC